>NC_081358.1:62639441-62939441 GCF_030684315.1 Stegostoma tigrinum | reverse complement strand
TTGTAAAGGCCACTTGATTAGAGTTCTGGATCAGCATGTTCCTGTGAAAATAAAGGATAAGAACTGCAAAATTTTGGAACTTTGGATGGCAAGAAAAATTGAGAACTTGCTCAAAAAGAAAACAGAGGCATTTGTAAGGCCTACAAAACTGAAGATTGGCAGAGCTTTAAAAAATACAAAGATAGCAAGAAAGAACTCAGATGAGGAATTAGGAAGGCTAAAAGGGCCCATGATGTATCTTTGGCAAACAGGATTAAAGGAAAATTGCAAGACGTTTTATACAAATAATAGGGACAAAAACCAAAAGAATAATACAGCACAGGAACAGTCCCTTTGACCCCCTAAGCCTACACTGATACATTTTGCCCTTTCATACTAAAACTGTCCCTCTTTGCTTCCTATTCATGTATTCACCCAGGTACTTCTTGAATGCTGCTATTGTGTCTGCTTCCAGCACCACCTCTGGCAGTGAATTGCAGGCAATCACCAGCCTTTGAGTTCAAAGCATGCCTCACACATCTCTTTTAAACTTCCCTCCTCCGCACCTTGAACCTGGGTCCTCTACCCCTACTTCCTTTCCACTCTGTCCATGCCATTCACAGTCTTATAAATTTCAAGCAGGTTGCCCCTCAACCTCCTGTATTACAGTCAAAACAAGCCCAGTCTATCCAACCTTTCTTCACAGCTAAACTCTCCCATACCTGGACAATGTCCTGGTAAACATTTTCTGTGATGTCTCCAAAGCATCAACATCCTTCTGGTACTGAGGTGACCAGTGTGTATGCAATATCACAAGTGTGGCCCAACTAAAGTTCTACAGAGCTGCCACACAACTTGCCTATCCTTAAATTCAGCATCCCCTACAATGGAGGCAAGCATGCCATTGGCCTTATTTACTACCTTATCTACCTGTGTTGCCACCTGCAGTGATCTGTAGACCTGCACACCCAGATCCCTCTACATTTCAATACTTATAAGGGATCTGCTACTCACTGTATAATTTCCACCTGCACTTGATCTTCCAAAATGCACCACCTTGCATTTGTCCAAATTAATTTCAATCTACCACTTTTCTGGCAATGCCTCCAACTGATCTATACCGTGGATGTGAGTTTGCTCGTGGAGCTAGAAGGTTAGTTTTCAGCCGTTTCATCACCATTTTTTTTATTTGAAAAAATATACTTTATTCATAAGATGTACAAAAAATAAAACAGATTGAAACACCTACCCAGTCATGCAAGCCGCTCTGGGTTACCCAGGGGGTACGTACACCAACGAAAGGGGAAAAAAAAAAGAAGAAAAAACCAAAGCAAAGAAAATACCCCGGCAGTCGTCACCCCGCACAGTCCCCGTTGGCCCCCTGACTAGTTGGGGAAGGCGCCAGCTGGGCCCAGTTACCAGATAGGGCCCTTTTTTCCATTCTGGACGAGGGGTTTCATACGGTGGTCTTTCCCCACCGCGCCTTGGCGGCGGCTGCCCCAGGCTTAAGCGCGTTCCACAGCACGTCCTGGACCTTGGAGTGCGCCAGTCTGCAATACTCGGTCGGGGTCAGTTCTTTCAGCTGGCAGACCAGCAAGTTGCGGGCAGACCAAAGAGCGTTTTTCACCGCATTGATGGCCCTCCAGGCGCAGTTGATGTTGGTCTCGGTGTGCGTCTCGGGAAACAGCCCATAGAGCACGGAGTCCCGCGTCACGGAGCTGCTCGGGACTGCATCCCCCTCCAGACCTCCTGCGCATAGGCACACTCCAGAAGGTGGTGATCGACAGTCTCGTCCCCCCTGCAGCCGCCTCGAGGGCAGCGTGCGGTGCTGCAGAGATTCCGGGCATGCATAAAGCATCTCACTGGCAGAGCCCCTCTCACCGCCAACCAAGCAATGTCCTTGTGCTTGTTTGAAAGTTCTGGCGCTGAGGCATTCTGCCAAATGACTTTGGCAGTCTGCATGGGGAACCACACGACGGGATCCACCCTCTCCTTTTCCCGAAGGGTCTCGAGGATACTACGTGCTGACCACTGCCTGAGGGCCTTGTGGTCAAAGGTGTTTCCTTTCAAAAATTACTCCATGAAGGACAGGTGGTACAGGATGGTCCAACTACTTGGAGCGTTCCATGGCAACGAGGCCAGGCCCATCCTTCGCAACACCGGGGACAGGTAGAACCTCAGTAAGTAGTGACACTTGGTGTTTGCGTACTGAGGATCTACGCACAGCTTGATGCAGCCGCACACAAAGGTAGCCATCAGGGCGAGGGTGGCATTCGGTACGCCCTTTCCCCCATTTTCCAGCTCTTTACACATGGTGTCCCTGCAGATCCGGTCCATCCTCGACCCCCAAATGAAGTGGAAGATGGCCCGGGTGACCGCAGCGGCGCAGGTCCAGGGAATAGGCCAGGCCTGCGCCACATACAACAGTACCGAAAGCCCCTCGCACCTGACAACCAGTTTGTTAACCACGATGGAGAGGGACCAGAGTGTCCACCTGCCCAGCTCCTGCTTCAGTTTGGTGATACGCTCCTCCCAAGTCTCAGCGCACGCCCCAGCTCCACCGAACCAAACACCCAGCACCTTCAGGTAGTCTGTCCTGATGGTGAGGGGGATGAAGGAGCGGTCGTCCCAGTTCCCGAAGAACATGACCTCGCTCTTACCCCTATTGACTTTGGCACCTGAAGCCAGTTCAAATTGGCCGCAGATGTCCAACAGCCTACTCACCAACCGAAGTTCGTTGCAGAAGACGGTGACGTCGTCCATGTACAGGAAGGTCTTGACCTTAAGACCTCCGCTGCCTGGGATAGTCATGCCCTTCAGGCTCACGTACGTCCTGATGGATGCGGCAAAGGGCTCCACACAGCACATGAACAAGGCAGGAGAGAGCGGGCAGCCCTGCTTGACTCCAGATCTGACATGAAAACTGTCCAATTCCCACCTGTTGATCGAGACTGCGCTAATGATGTTGGTGTAGAGCAGCCGGATCCAATTGCGGACGCCCGCCCCGAACCCCAATTTGGAGAGGACGTCCCTCGTGTAAGCATGAGAGACCCTGTCGAAGGCCTTCTCCTGGTCCCTCTTCCAGGTTGACGAGGCAGGTGTCCACTTGCCTGTCCTGCACATAGGCGATCGTATCCCTGATGAGCGTGAGGCTCTCAGCGACCTTCCTGCCCAGCACAGCACAGGTTTGGTCAGGGTAAATCACCAATTCCAGGACAGACCTGACCTGGTTGGCTATGACCTTGGCCAGGATTTTGTCGTCCACATTCAATAGTGAAATGGGACGCCAATTCTTAATTTCTTCCCTCTCCCCCTTCGTCTTGTAAATGAGGGTGATGATGCCCTTCCTCATGGACTTGCACATTTCCCCTGCCCGAAGCGTACTGTCGTACACCTCCAGCAGGTCCTGGCCGACCAGGCCCCACAGAGCGGAATACAGCTCGACCGGTAAGCCGTCGCTCCCAGGAGTCTTATTCCTCTCCAAGGACTTGAGGGCTCTGGTCAGCTCATCCAGGGATATCAGCCGGTCCAGCCACTCACTCGTGCCGTCGTCTAAGACCTCTGTGATAGACGACAGGAACGACTCGGAGGCCGTGCTGTCCGTGGGCTTTGTGTTGTACAGTCCAGCATAGAAGGATCTGCTGATGCTCAAAATGTCGGGCCGAGACAACGTCACAGAGCCGTCGTCCTCCTTCAGCCAGCTAAGCAGAGAGCTCTCTTTGTGCACCTTCTGAAAGAAGAAAGACGAGCACGTCTCGTCCTGCTCCACGGAGCGGACCCTGGACCAGAAGATTATCCTGGAGGCCTCTGCGGCGAAGAGCAAGGCTTGCTGGCCCCTCACCTCGCGGAGGTCCTCCGTGACATCAACCCCCATCAACTGCAGAAGGAGCAGGTTTTGCACCCTTTTCTGGAGTTGCGACAGCTTTCCCCGCCTCTCTCTCGCCTTCCGAACACCCTTGAGGACAAAGAAACTCTTGATGTTCTCCTTCACCATCTCCCACCAGTCGCTCGGAGGCTCAAAGAGGGGTTTCACGGTTCTCCAACCGGCGTACTCCCTCTTAACCTCTTCGGCGTTCTCTGGGGTCAACAGAGTCATGTTGAGCTTCCACGTCCCCTTGCCGGCCGGCTGGTCGTCCTGTAAGTGACAGTCGGCTAGCAGGAGGCAGTGGTCAGAGAAGAACACTGGCTCAACGCCAGTGGACCTGACGGAGAACGCCCGTGACACAAACAGGAAGTCTATCCTTGAGCGAATAGACTCGTCCGGCCGCGACCAGGTGTACCTCCGCTGCGCTCCGTCTGCAGGGGTGATGAAGACGTTGAGCAGCTTGGCGTCCTTCACCGTGCCCATCAGGAATCTGGACGTGACGTCCAGTTGACTCCCCGGACCCGCTGTCCCCACGCCAGATCTTCCATCTGCATTGATGATGCAGTTGAAGTGTCCGCCTACGATGACCGGCATGGACGTAGCCAGCAGGGGTGGAAGCCGCTGCAGGACGGCCAACCGCTCACTCCGTACCGCCGGGGCGTACACGTTGATCAGCCTCAGGGGAGTGTTCCTGTAGGGGACGTCAGCCACTAGGAGGCACCCCCCCACCACCTTCTGAATTTGAGAGATGGTGAAGTTGCGCTCCCGCAGCAGAATAGCCAGGCCCGAGGAGCGACAGTCGTTACCCCCCGACCAGACTGAAGGCCCACAGGTCCAGGCGCCGGACCATTTCCCGTACCTCCTGAGGTGCGGTATCCTGCACTCCTGCAGAAACAGGAGGTCCGCCTTGACGGTGGTCAAGTAGACCAACGTGGACACACATCTTGCGGTGGACTTGATGCTGCGCACATTAATGCTCGCAACTCGTACCCCCATTTTGGGCAGTGACCGCAGTACCCTCCCCAAGTCCAAGGTCCAGCCCCTCCATCTGTCCCTTCATGCCCATTGCCCGGGCTAACTGCTGGATGCTCTCCGGGCTCAGGAGACCGTCCGTGCTGCCTTCCGGGTGGCATCCCCCCATCGGGGGTACGGAGGCAGGAGAGTCCAGCTCTGGGTCAGGCTGGGGATGCACTGTTTCCTCCTTCCCGCCTGTAAGTTCCAGCGTGCCCTCCAGGGCCCCAGCGGCACGTGACTGGGTGTCGGAGGGAGCCTCAGGATGCCTCCCATCACCTGGAAGTGGGGTGCTGCTTTCCTTCTCACTTGAGATCTTTAGCTTCTGCGTTGGGTGGGCCCCCTCCAAATCTCCATCGTCAGAGGAGCTCTTATAGCCCCCCTGTAGCTGCCTCTTCCTGCCTGATGGTTGCGGTTCCTGGGCCCGCCGACACGCCTTCCTCCTTGCTCTCTGGGCCGTCGTCCACTCCCCTGGGTCGCCTGTCGCCACCTCCATCGACTGTGGGTTGTCGGCGGGGAGCGGAGCCTGGAGGGGCGCTTTGCTGGCCATGGGCCCATCCTGCGGGGCTGGGCCCTCCTGCACGACCTGGCCCTCCTGCACATTAGTGGGGTCCTTGCAGGGTCCTGGTGCCTTTCTCTCCTCCGGAGGGTGGGGGGGGGGGGGGGCTCGCCCCGCATTGCTGCTGCCGGCGACCTGGGCATAGGTGGTTCCCCGCCACGGGCATGCCCGATAGAGGTGGCCCGCTTCCCCACAAAGGTTGCAGCTTTTTTCTTGTGGGCAATCCTTTGCAAGGTGTCCCTCCTCCCTGCAGATGGTGGCTTTGCAGTCGGCCGCCATGTGACCTGACCTACCACAGGCATGGCAGACTTTAGGTTGCCCTGCGTAGGTCAGGTAGCCCTTGCTCCCGCCGATCGCGTAGGTGGACGGCGGGTGTACAATGTTCCCATCCGTGCCCATCCTCAGCGTCACCTTGACCTGCCGCTTACTGGCCCAGATGCCAAAGGCGTCCATGATGTCGGTTAGGTCCTCTTCCACCTTCACATACCTTCCAAGGAAGGTCAGGACATCAACTGCTGGCACATGCGGGTTGTACATGTGCACAGTCACCATACAGCTCCTCTGCGCTGGCACCACGAACAGCGGGACAGCGGTCAATACAGAGAGGGGTTCCTCACCTCCTTTCTCCTTGAAAACCTCCAGGAAGTGCTCGCAAAGCTTGGCACTCCCGAAGGTTACATCGTAAAAACCTCCTCTGGGGAAATCCTGCAGGCAGTAAATGTCCACAGCAGCAAACCCACAACAGTCCAACAGGACCCTCTTCAAGAAGAAGGTGTGGTCCACAGGTGCACCTTCATCCACCTTCTTCACGGAAACACGGATGGTGTTCCGGACCCCCTGATCTGGGGCACAAGCACTCGCCGCAGTCATCATTGCAGGTTGGCTGCTCCCCTGAACCAGCGTTAGGCCAAAGCCAGCTTTAAGATCCACCGGTTGCAAGGGTGCACAGCCAATGCGACGTCTTCCTTCCACCTCCAACACAGCGCTCTCCTCCTCTCGGTCCACAAGAGAGTGGTTCTTTATTTTGTCCCGGATGTAAGCTGGTTCACTGAGCTGGAAGGTTTGTCCCCAGATGTTTCGTCACCCTTCTAGGTAACATCATCAGTGAGCCTCCAGTGAAGCACTGGTGTTATGTCCCGCTTTCTATTTATCTGTTGAGGTTACCTTGGGTTGGTGATGTCATTTCCTGTGTTGGTGATGTCAACGGAAATGACATCACCAACACAAGGAAACCTAAACAGATAGAACATAGAACATAGAACATAGAACAGTACAGCACAGAACAGGCCCTTCAGCCCACAATGTTGTGCCGACCATTGATCCTCATGTAAGCACCCTCAAATTTCTGTGACCATATACATGTCCAGCAGTCTCTTAAATGACCCCAATGACCTTGCTTCCACAACTGCTGCTGGCAACGCATTCCATGCTCTCCCAACTCTCTGCGGAAAGAACCTGCCTCTGACATCCCCTCTATACTTTCCACCAACCAGCTTAAAACTATGACCCCTCGTGCTAGCCATTTCTGCCCTGGGAAATAGTCTCTGGCTATCAACTCTACCTATGCCTCTCATTATCTTGTATACCTCAATTAGGTCCCCTCTCCTCCTCCTTTTCTCCAATGAAAAGAGACGGAGCTCAGTCAACCTCTCTTCATAAGATAAGCCCTCCAGTCCAGGCAGCATCCTGGTAAACCTCCTCTGAACCCTCTCCAAAGCATCCACATCTTTCCTATAATAGGGCGCCCAGAACTGGACGCAGTATTCCAAGTGCGGTCTAACCAAAGTTTTATAGAGCTGCAACAAGATCTCACGACTCTTAAACTCAATCCCCCTGTTAATGAAAGCCAAAACACCATATGCTTTCTTAACAACCCTGTCCACTTGGGTGGCCATTTTAAGGGATCTGTGTATCTGCACACCAAGATCCCTCTGTTCCTCCACGCTGCCAAGAATCCTATCCTTAATCCTGTACTCAGCTTTCAAATTCGACCTTCCAAAATGCATCACCTCGCATTTATCCAGGTTGAACTCCATCTGCCACCTCTCAGCCCATCTCTGCATCCTGTCAATGTCCCGCTGCAGCCTACAACAGCCCTCTACACTGTCAACGACACCTCCGACCTTTGTGTCGTCTGCAAACTTGCTGACCCATCCTTCAATCCCCTCGTCCAAGTCATTAATAAAAATTACAAACAGTAGAGGCCCAAGGACAGAGCCCTGTGGAACTCCACTCACCACTGACTTCCAGGCAGAATATTTTCCTTCTACTACCACTCGCTGCCTTCTGTTGGCCAGCCAATTCTGTATCCAAGCAGCTAAGTTCCCCTGTATCCCATTCCTCCTGACCTTCTGAATGAGCCTACCATGGGGAACCTTATCAAATGCCTTACTGAAGTCCATATAAACCACATCCACAGCTCGACCCTCATCAACCTTTCTAGTCACATCCTCAAAAAACTCGATAAGGTTTGTAAGACATGACCTACCCCTCACAAAGATAAATAGAAAGCGGGACATAACACCAGCGCTTCACCGGAGGCTCACTGTTGATGTTACCTAGAATGGTGACAAAGCATCTGGGATCAAACCTTCAAGCTCAGTGAACCAGCTTATATCTGGAACAAAATGAAAAACCACTCTCTTGTGGACTGAGAGGAGGAGAGTGCTGTCTTGGAGGTGAAAGGAGGATGTCGGGTTGGCTGTACACCCTTGCGACCAGTGGATCTTAATGCTGGCTTCGGCCTAACACTGGTTCAGGGGAGCAGCCAACCTGCAACGATGGCTGCGGCAAGTGCTCGTGCCCCAGGTCAGGGTGTCCGGAACACCATCCGTGTTTCCGTAAAGAAGGTGGATGAAGGTTCACCTGTGGACCGTACCTTCTTCGTGAAGAGGGCCCTGTTGGACTGTTGTGGGTTTGCTGCTGCGGACATTTACTGCCTGCAGGATTTCCCCGGAGGAGGTTTTTACGACGTGACCTTCAGGAGTGCCAAGCTTTGCGAGCGCTTCCTGGAGGTTTTCAAGGAGAAAGGAGGTGAGGGCCCCCTCTCTGTATTGACCGCTGTCCCGCTGTTTGTGATGCCAACGCAGAGGAGCCGTATGGTGACTGTACAGATGTACAACTCGCATGTGCCAGCAGTTGATGTCCTGACCTTCCTTGGAAGGTACGTGAAGGTGGAAGGGGACCTAACTGACATCATGGACCCCTTTGGCATCTGGACGAGTAAGAGGCAGGTCAAGGTGACGCTGAGGATGGGCACGGACGGGAATGTCGTACACCCACCGTCCAGCTTCGCGATCGGCGGGAGCAAGGGCTACCTGACCTACGCAGGGCAACCTAAAGTCTGCCATGCCTGTGGTAGGTCAGGTCACGTGGCGGCCGACTGCAAAGCCACCATCTGCAGGAACTGCACGGAGGAGGGACACCTTGCAAAGGATCGCCCACAAGAGAAAAGCTGCAACCTTTGCGGGGAAGCGGGCCACCTCTATAGGGCATGCCCGCAGCGGGGGACCACCTACGCCCAGGTCGCCAGCAGGGGCAATGCGGGGCCAGCGCCCCTGGAGGAGAGGAAGGCACCAGGGCCCAGCAAGGACCCCACTAATGAGCAGGAGGGCCAGGCCGCACAGGAGGGCCAGGCCCCGCAGGATGGGCCCGAGGCCAGCAGAGCACCCCTGCAGGCTCCCTCCCACCCGACAACCCGGAGTCGATGGAGGCGGCGACAGGCGACCCAGGGGAGTGGACAACAGTCCGGAAAGCGAGGAGGAAGGTGCGTCAACGGGCCCAGGAACCGCAACTATCAGGCGGGAAGAGGCAGCTACAGGGGGGCTATAAGAGCTCCTCTGACGAGGGGGATTCGGAGAGGGCCCACCCGAAGCAGAAGTTAAAGATCTCGAGGGAGAAGGAAAACAGCACACCACTTCCAGGTGACGGGAGGCGTCCTGAGGCTCCCTCCGACACCCAGTCACGTGCCGCTGGGGCACTGGAGGGCCCCCCGGAACTTACAGGCGGGAAGGAGGAAACAGCGCGTTCCCAGCCTGACCCGGAGCTGGAACCTCCTGCCTCCGCACCCCTGACGGGGGGATGCCACCCGGAAGGCAGCACGGACGGTTTCCTGAGCCCAGAAAGCGTCCAGCAGTTAGCCCGGGCAATGGGCATGAAGGGACAGATGGAGGGGCTGGACCTTGGACTTGGGGAGGGTACTGTGGTCACTGCCCACAATGGGGGTACGAGTTGCGAGCATTAATGTGTGCAGTGTCAGGTCCACTGCAAGATGTGTATCCACGTTGGCCTACATGACCACCATCGAGGCGGACCTCCTGTTTCTGCAGGAGTGCGGGATACCGCACCTCGGCAGGTACGGGAAATGGTCCGGCACCTGGACCTGTGGGCCTTCGATCTGGTCGGGGGGATAACGACTGTCGCTCCTCGGGCCTGGCTATTCTGCTGCGGGAGCGCGACTTCACCATCTCTCAAGTTCAGGAGGTGGTGGAGGGGTGCCTCCTAGTGGCTGACGTCACCTACAGGAACGCTCCCCTGAGGCTGATCAACGTGTACGCCCCGGCGGTACGGAGTGAGCGGTTGGCCGTCCTGCAGCGGCTTCCACCCCTGCTGGCTACGTCCAGGCCGGTCATCCTAAGCGGAGACTTCAACTGCATCATCGATGCAGACGGAAAATCCGGCGTGGGGACAGCGGGTCCGGGGAGTCAACTGGACGTCACGTCCAGATTCCTGATGGGCACGGTGAAGGACGCCAAGCTGCTCAACGTCTTCAGCACCCCTGCAGACGGAGCGCAGCAGAGGTACACCTGGTCGCGGCCAGACGGGCCTATCCGCTCAAGGATAGACTTCCTGTTTGTGTCACGGGCGTTCTCGGTCTTGTCCACAGGCGTCGAGCTGGTGTTCTTCTCTGACCACTGCCTCCTGCTGGCCGACTGTCACTTACAGGCCGACCAGCCGGCCGACAAGGGGACGTGGAAGCTCAACACGACTCTGTTGACCCTAGAGAACGTCGAGGAGGTTAAGAGGGAGTACGCCGGTTGGAGAACCGTGAAACCCCTCTTTGAGTCTCCAGGCGACTGGTGGGAGACGGTGAAGGAGAACATCAAGATGTTCTTTGTCCTCAAGGATGTTCAGAAGGCAAGACAGAGGCGGTGAAAGCTGTCGCGACTCCAGAAAAGGGTGCAAAACCTGCTCCTTCTGCAGTTGATGGGGGTCGATGTCACGGAGGACCTCCGCGAGGTGAGGGGCCAGCCAGCAAGCCTTGCTCTTCGCCGCGGAGGCCTCCAGGATAATCGTCTGGTCCAGGGTCCGCTCCGTGGAGCAGGACGAGACGTGCTCGTCTTTCTTCTTTCAGAAGGTGCACAAAGAGACCTCTGTGCTTAGCCGGCTGAAGGAGGACGACGGCTCTGTGACGTCGTCTCAGCCCGACATTTTGAGGATCAGCAGATCCTTCTATGCCGGACTGTACAACACGAAGCCCACGGACAGCACGGCCTCCGAGTCGTTCCTGTCGTCTATCACGGAGGTCTTAGACGACGGCACGAGTGAGTGGCTGGACCGGCCGATATCCCTGGACAAGCTGAACAGAGCCCTCAAGTCCTTGGAGAGGAATAGGACTCCCGGAAGCGACGGCTTACCGGTCGAGCTGTATTCCGCTCTGTGGGGCCTGGTCGGCCAGGACCTGCTGGAGGTGTACGATAGTGCGCTTCGGGCAGGGAAAATGTGCAAGTCAATGAGGAAGGACATCATCACCCTCATTTACAAGAGGAAGGAGGAGAGGAAATTAAGAATTGGCTTCCCATTTCACTATTGAACGTGTACTACAAAATCCTGGCCAACCGGGTCAGGTCTGTCCTGGAGTCAGTGATCCACCCTGCCCAAACCTGTGCTGTGCCGGGCAGGAAGATCGCTGATAGCCTCGCGCTCATCAGGGATACGATCGCGTACGTACAGGACGGGCGGGTGGACACCTGCCTCGTCAGGCTGGACCAGGAAAAGGCCTTTGACAGGGTCTCCCATGCTTACATGAGGGACGTCCTCTCCAAATTGGGGTTCGGGGAGGGCATCCGCAATTGGATCCGGCTGCTCTACGCCAACATCCTTAGCTCAGTCTCGATCAACGGGTGGGAATCAGACAGTTTTCCTGTTAGATCTGGAGTCAGGCAGGGCTGCCTGCTCTCTCCTGCCTTGTTCGTGTGCTGTGTGGAGCCCTTTGCCGCCTCCATCAGGAAGGACGTGAGCCTGAAGGGCGTGACTATCCCAGGCAGCGGAGGCCTTCAGGTCAAGACCTCCCTGTACGTGGACGATGTCGCCGTCTTCTGCACCGATCGTCGATCGGTGAGTAGACTATTGGACATCTGCGGCCAGTTTGAACTGGCCTCGGGTGCCAAAGTCAATAGGGGTAAGAGCGAGGTCATGTTCTTCGGGAACTGGGACGACCACTCCTTCATCCCCTTCACCGTCAGGACAGACTACCTAAAGGTGCTGGGTGTTTGGTTCGGTGGAGCTGGGGCGTGCACTAAGACTTGGGAGGAGCGTATCACCAAATTGAAGAAGAAGCTGGGCAGGTGGATGCTCCGGTCCCTCTCCATCGAGGGTAAGAACCTGGTTGTCGGGTGCGAGGGGCTTTCGGTACTGTTGTATGTGGCGCAGGCCTGGCCTATTCCCTGGACCTGCGCCGCTGCAGTCACCTGGGCCATCTTCCACTTCATTTGGGGGTCGAGGATGGACCGGGTCTGCAGGGACACCATGTACAAGGACCTGGGAAATGGGGGAAAGGGCGTACCGAACGCCAACCTCGCGGTGACGGCGACCTTTGTGTGCGGCTGCATCAAGCTGTGCGTAGATCCTCAGTACGCAAACACCAAGTGTCACTACTTACTGAGGTTCTACCTGTCCCCGGTGTTGCGGAGGATGGGCTTGGCCTCGTTGCTGCGAAACGCTCCGAGTAGTTGGACCGTTCCGTACCACCTGTCCTTCGTGGAGAAATTTTTGAAAGGAAACACCTTTGATCACAAGGCCGTCAGGCAGTGGTCAGCACGTAGTATCCTCGAGACCCTTCGGGAAAAGGAGAGGGTGGATCCCGTCATGTGATTCCCCATGCAGACTGCCAAAGTCGTTTGGCAGAATGCCTCATCGCCAGAACTTTCAAACAAGCACAAGGACATTGCTTGGTTGGCGGTGAGAGGGGCTCTGCCAGTGAGATGCTTTATGCATGCCCGGAATCTCTCCACCACCGCATGCTGCCCTCGAGGTGGCTGCGGTGGGGACGAGACTGTCGATCACCTCCTTCTGGAGTGTGCCTATGCGCAGGAGGTCTGGATGGGGATGCAGTGGTATTTGTCGAGGTTCGTCCCGAGCAGTTCCGTGACGCGGGACTCCGTGCTCTACGGGCTGTTTCCGGGGACGCACACCAAGACCAACATCAACTGCGCCTGGAGGACCATCAATGCGGTGAAAGACGCTCTTTGGTCTGCCCACAACTTGCTGGTCTGTCAGCTGAAAGAACTGACTCCAACCGAGTGTTGCAGACTGGCGCGGTCCAAAGTCCAGGACTACGTGCTGAGGGACGCGCTAAAGCTTGGGGCAGCCGCTGCCAAGGCGTGGTGGGGAATGACCACCGTATGAAACTCCTCGCCCAGAATAGAAAAAAGAACCCTATCTGGTAACTGGGCCCAGCTGGCGCCTTCCCCAACTGGTTAGGGGGCCAACGGGGACTGTGCGGGGTGACGACTGCCGGGGTGTCTTCTTTGCTTTGTTTTTTTTCCTTTAGTTGGTGTATGTACCCCCTGGGTAACCCGGAGCGGCTTGCATGACTGGGTATGTGTGTAAATATGTTTTATTTTTTGTACATCTTACGAATAAAGTATATGTTTTCAAATAAAAAAAAGTGACGAAACGTCTGAAAACTAACCTTCCAGCTCAGCGAGCAAACTCACATCCAGAAACTTAACCTGAGCTACAAATCTTCTCAAAACTCGCTGATCTATACCCTGCTCAATTATCTGACAATCCTCCTCATTATCCTACAATTCCATCAGTTTTTGTATCGTCCGCAAACTTATTAATTAGACCAGTCACGTTTTCCTCCAAATCATTCATGTAGACTATGAACAGCAGAGATCCCAGCACTGATACCTGTGGAACACCATTAGTTACAACCCTCCAAAATCCTTCCACAACCACCTCTGTCTCCTATGACTAAGCCAGTTCTGTATCCATCTTGCCAGCTCACCCCAATACCATATGACTTCATGATAACAAAGTGTGGAGCTGGATTAATCTTAGCAGGCCAAGCAGCATCTCAGGAGCGCAAAAGCTGACGTTTCGGGCCGAGACCCTTCATCAGAGAGGGGGATGGGGAGAGGGAACCGGAATAAATAGGGAGAGACGGGGAGGCAGACCGTGGATGGAGAGAAAACAAGATAGGTAGTGAGGAGAGTGTGGGTGAGGAGGTAGGGAGGGGATAGGTCAGTCTAGGGAAGATGGACAGGTCAAGGAGGCGGGATGAGGTGGTAGGTAGGAAATGGAGGTGCGGCTGAGGTGGGAGGAAGGGATGGGTGAGAGGAAGAACAGGTTGGGGAAGCAGAGACAGGCTGGGCTGGTTTTGGGATGCAGCAGGGGGAGGGGACGAGCTGGGCTGGTTTTGTGATGCACTGGGGGGAGGGGAAGAACTGGGCTGATTTTGGGATGCAGTAGAGGAAGGGGAGATTTTGAAGCTTATGAAGTCCACATTGATGCCATTGGGCTGCAGCGTTCCCAAGCCGAATACGAGTTGCTGTTCCT
Organism: Stegostoma tigrinum; assembly: GCF_030684315.1. NCBI lineage: Eukaryota > Metazoa > Chordata > Chondrichthyes > Orectolobiformes > Stegostomatidae > Stegostoma > Stegostoma tigrinum. Next base: position 62,925,243 of record NC_081358.1, on the reverse strand, counting down.
GCAACCTTCGGGTGGCATCGTTGTGGCACTGCAGGAGGCCCATGATGGACATGTCATCTGAGGAGTGGGAGGGGGAGTTGAATGGTTCGCAACTGGGATCCCAGATGTCCACGTTCTTCAAGGACCGCAACTTTCCCCCCGCAGTGGTCGAGAATGCCCTTGACCGTGTCGCCCGCATTTCCTAAAACACATCTCTCACACCCCGCCCCCGCCACAACCGCCCCAACTGCCCCCAGAGGATCCCCCTCCTTCTCACATACCACCCCACCAACCTCCGGATACAACGCATCATCCTCTGAGACTTCCGCCATCTACAATCCGACCCCACCACACAAGCCATTTTTCCATCCCCACCCTTGTCTGCCTTCCGGAGAGACCACTCTCTCCGCGACTCCCTTGTCCGCTCCACACTCCCCTAAAACCCCACCACACCTGGCACCTTCCTCTGCAACTGCAGGAAGTGCTACACTTGTCCCCACATCTCCTCCCTCACCCCTATCCCAGGCCCCAAGATAACCTTCCATATTAAGCAGATGTTCACCTGTACATCTGCCAATGTGGTATATTGTATCCATTGTACCCGGTGTGGCTTCCTCTACATTGGGGAAACCAAGCGGAGGCTTGGGGACCGCTTTGCAGAGCACCTCCGCTCGGTTCGCAACAAACAACTGCACGTCCCAGTCGCGAACCATTTCAACTCCCCCTCTAATTCCTCAGCCGACATGTCCATCATGGGCCTCCTGCAGTGCCACAATGAATCCACCCAAAGGTTGCAGGAACAGCAACTCATATTCCGCTTGGGAACCCTGCAGCCCAATGGTATCAATGTGGACTTCACAAGCTTCAAAATCTCCCCTTCCCCCACTGCATCCCAAAACCAGCCCAGCTCGTCCCCTCCCCCTGCTGCATCCCAAAATCAGCCTAGCCTGTCTCTGCTTCCTTACCCTGTTCTTCCTCTCACCCATCCCTTCCTCCCACCTCAAGCCGCACCTCCATTTCCTACCTACCACCTCATCCCACCTCCTTGACCTGTCCATCTTCCCTGGACTGACTTATCCCCTCCCTACCTCCTCACCCACACTCTCCTCTCTACCTATCTTGTTTTCTCCCCATCTTCGGTCCGCCTCTCCCTCTCCCTATTTATTCCAGTTCTCTCTCCCCATCCCCATCTCTGATGAAGGGTCTAGGCCCGAAATGTCAGCTTTTGTGCTCCTGAGATGCTGCTTGGCCTGCTGTGTTCATCCAGCTCCACACTTTGTTATCTTGGATTCTGCAGCATCTGCAGTTCCCATTATCACCATATGACTTCACCTTTTGTTGGTATATGAGGGAACTTGTCAAAGGTTTTACAGAAGTTATGTAGACAACATTAATTGCTTTTCCCTCATCAATTATCTTCAACACAAGGAGCAGGAGGGTAGCCAAGTAAAGGATAGATCCACTCAAGGACAAAGAAAGAAATTTACACATTGAACAGGAGAAAGTGGGTGAGGTCCTTCATAAATACTTTGCAGTTGTATTCATGAAGGAGAAGGACATGGTGGATGGTGAGTCCCCGGAGGGGTATGCTGATATTATAGGGCACATTAATATTAAAGGAGGTGGTGCTGAATATTTTAAAAAGCAATAAGATAGACAAGTCATGTATGGAATCTTTGGATCCTCTTTAGTCACAGGAGAAGCCCAAGAGGACTGCGGATTACCAACATTGTTGCTTTGTTGAAGAAGGGCAGTAGGGATAAATCCAGGAAATTGCACACTTGTTCTGATTGTTGGGTCTCTTGATGACTTGTATGAGTAAGATTCGAAGAATGGCTCATCCCAACTTTCTCAATAGTGTCAAAGAAAGTGCTGACGTTCCTTCTCTGAATGTTCGTTCTGCTGAAGTTATGTTCCTTTTTGACATGGAATGATATTTGTTTGTTCTATGTGTAGTGAAATCAAATTAGGGTCTACGCGCATCTTGCGCATCACACCTTTTTGGTTTGCTGATACCAATGAAGCATCAAGTTCCAGTTAATGAATGTTTTTGATATGTGTAGAAACTGCAGTTGTGATGGCAATCACATACATATTTGTTGCTTTGCACAAACTAGTGAGTTTGTCACATTTTCTGGATATGGCATACAATACAGCATTGTTTCTAGCATTGTTGAATATAAATTTCATTTCAAAATTTGCGAGAACTTACTATTGCAGTCTGTCACTATTTTCAGGGGAAGGTTTTGTCTACCCTGGTTTTCAGTGGATAGGACTGTTGTAATTTTGTTGAAGATGTCGTCTCTCGTGATATTGACAAATGCTTCTTTGCCGATATGATTGTCAATGTAATAGTATGTAATGGTCACAGTCATATGTGTCTACTTTCAGAAAAGAGCACAAAAGTACATTTATGGCTATTCACCTATATCATGGCTATGGTCCGTTATGTGGTATGAGTATGTGGCACTATTTTGGGAGTAGGAGCAAATTACTGCATATGCTGGAATCTGAACTGAAAAAAAATGCTGGTGATGACAGTGGGTCAGGCAGCATCCATGGAGAAACAGAAAGCTAATGTTTTGAGTCTGGATGGCTCTTCAACAGAGCTGAAGTGAAGTGTGGAAGGGACAACATTTATGCACTATGATGGTGGGTGCGGTAGTGGTTGGAGTGCTGGGGGAGAAAAGATGATTAACATTTTGATTAAATGATCGGATTGTGAGAATGGCAGAATGGAGTGCCTAACTGTCAGATTGGAAAGAAGAGACTGTACCACTGGGGTAAGGTGGGGGGAGGGAGGGTAACAGAGAATGTAACAAGCAAAGCTAAAGGAAAGGGAAAGAGTGGGTTCAAAGTTTGAAGGTGTTGAACTCAATATTGAGCCCAAAAGGTTATAAAGTTGTTGGTTGTTTGCCAAGCTGACTGAGCAAAGAACAAGGAAGAACAAAGAAAATTACAGGACAGGAATAGGCCCTTCGGCCCTCCAAGCCTGCGCCCACCCAGATCCCCTGTCTAAACCTGTAATCTATTTTCTAAGGGTCTGTATCCCTTTGCACTGTGCCCATTCATGTACCGATCCAGATACATCTTAAAAGACTCTATCGTGTCTGCGTCCACCACCTCTGCTGGCAAAGCATTCCAGGCACCCACCATCCTCTGTGTAAAGAACTTTCCATGCATATCTCCCATAAACTTTCCTCCTCTCACTTTGAACTCATGACCCCTAGTAATTGAGTGCCCAACTCTGGGGAAGAAGCTTCTTGCTATCCACCTTTGTCTATACCCCTCATGATTTTGTGGACCTCAATCAGGTTCCCCCCTCAATCTCTGTCTTTCCAATGAAAATAATCCTAGTCTACTCAACCTTTCTTCATAGCTAGCACCCTCCATACCAGGCAACATCCTGGTGAACCTCCTCTGCACGCTATCCAAAGCATTCACATCCTTTTGGTAATGTGGTGACCAGAACTGTATGCAGTACCCTAAATGTGGTGGAACCAATGTCTTATATAACTGTAACATGACCTGCCAACTCTTGTACTCAATACTCCGTCTGATGAAGGAAAGCATGCCGTTTGCCTTCTTGACCACTCTATTGACCTGCATTGCCGCCTTCAGGGAACAATGGACCTGATAACCCAGATCTCTCTGTATATCATTTTTCCCCAGGACTTTTCTATTTACTGTACAATTCACTCTTGAATTAGATTTTCCTAATGCATCACCTTGCATTTGCCCGGATTGAACTCCATCTGCCATTTATCTGCCCAGCTCTCCAACCTATCTATATTCTGCTGTAATCTCTGACAGTTCCCTTCACTATCTGCTACTCCACCAATCTTTGTGTCATCTGCAAACTTGCTAATCAGACCACCTATACCTTTCTCCAAATCATTTATGTATATCACAAACAACAGTGGTCCCCGCACAGATCCCTGTGAAACACCACTGGTCACAGGTCTCCAATTTGAGAAACCCCCCTTCCACTACTACTCTCTGTCTCCTGTTGCCTAGCCAGTTTTTTTTTTATCCGAGTAGCTAGCACATCCTGGACCCCAAATGACTTCAGTTTTTAAATCAGCCTGCCATGGGGAACCTTATCAAATACCTTACTGAAATCCATGTGTATGACATCTACAGCCTTTCCCTCATCAACCAACTTCGTCACGTCCTCAAAGAATTCTATTAAGTTGATTACATTAGATTAGATTCTCTACAGTGTAGAAACAGGCCCTTTGGCCCAACAAGTCCACAGCCCCCCTTGAAGCATCCCACCCAGACTCATCCCCCTAAATCCACACACCTCTGAACACTATGGGCAATTTAGCATGGCCAATCCTCCTAACCTGCACATCTTTGGACTATGGGAAGAAACTGGAGCACCCAGAGAAAGCCCATGCAGACATAGGGAGAATGTGCAAACTCCACACAGACAGTCGCCCGAGGCAGGAATCGAACCTAGGTCCCTGGTGCTGTGAGGCTGCAGTGCTAACCACTGAGCCACCGTGCTGCCCACTGTTGTTTGTGATATACGTAAATGATTTGCAGGAAGGTATAGGTGGTCTGATTAGCAAGTTTGCAGATGACACGATGATTGGTGGAGTAGCAGATAGTGAAGGGGACTGTCAGAGATTACAGCAGAATATAGATAGGTTGGAGAGTTGGTAAGACATGACCTTCCCTGCACAAAACCGTGTTGTCTATCACTGATAAGCCCATTTTCTTCCAAATGGGAATAGATCCTATCCCTCAGTACTTTTTCCAGCAGCTTCCCTACCACTGGTTTTCATGCAAATGTTTCATCTCCCATCTAGGTGACATTGCCAGTGCTGTGTAGCCTCTGTTGAACGCTGTTGTTCTGTCCTGCTCAACATTTATATGGACCGGTCTGTCGTGGTGGGCTGCCTTGTTTCTGGCTTTGTACTGTAGTGGTAGTAGATTGGGTCTATTTCAACATGTTTGTTTATTGCATCGATTGATGAAAATTAAGCCTCCAGGAATTCTCGCCTTGCTTGTCCTGGTACAGTAGCTTTGTCCCAGTTATGTCAGAGTGCATTGAAATGAGGGAGAGTCGTTCATGCTGATTTGCTGCAAGTTGGTGTTCATTTATCCTGGTGGCAAGTTTCCTGCCTGTCTGTCCTATATAGTGTTTCTTGCAGTTGCTGCATGGTATTTTATATATCACATTTGTCCTACTCATTGTGGATATGGGGTCTTTCGACTTTGAGAGTAACTGGTGAAATGTGGCTGTCGGTTTGTTTGCCATCCTTATCGACACTTCGCCAGTTCAGAACTTCAGAAAGATTACAAAGTGCCTCATTTGAGGATGAGATGATGCTCCTCTAGTTTGTGCTGTGATTTGCTGGAACATTGCAGCATGACAAAGACTAACAAGTGGACCTGCAATCAAGACACCAGGTTAATATGACTGGCTTTGCAAAGTTTGGGGTTTTGCTTGCACACAGACTGGATGTGTTCTGCAAAGCAATCACCCAGTCTGCGTTTGGTTTCTCCAATGTTGAGTAGGCCACATTGGGTGCAGCAGCGAACATAATACACAAGATTGGAGGCAGTACAATTGAAATGCTGCATCACCTGGAAAGACTGTTTGGGCCCTTGGCTTGTGAACAGGGAGGAGGTGAAAGAGCAGGTGTTGCACCTTCTGCAGTTACATGACAAGGTGCTATGGGAAGGGGGTTGGTAGTCACGGAATGGACTAATGTGTCCCAAAGAGAATGATCCCTACAAAATGCAGACAGGAGAGTGAGGGGAAGATGTGTTCAGTGGTGTACTGCTGGAATTGTCTGAAATGGCAGGGAATGATCCTTTGAATGCAGAGGCTGTTGGGGTGAAAAATGAGAACAAGGTGGACCAGATCACGCTGTTGTGAGTGATGGGAAGCGGCAAGGGCAGAAGCACAGATGATAGATCATATGCGGTTGATGTCCCTGTCAACCACAATGGGGGAGCATCCACAGTTTGGGATGAAGGAAGGCATGTCAGCAACACTGTTTTGGAAGGCTTCATCTGAACAGTTAGGTGTAGGTGAAGAAACTGGGAAAATGGGATGGAATCCTTGCCGGTCTTGGGGTGGGAAGAGCTGTAGTGAAGGTAGGTATGGGAGTCAGTAGCATTGTAGTAGATGGCAGTGGATAGTTTATTCCCCGAAATGGAGACGGAGAGGTCAAGGAAAGGAAGGGAAGTATTAGATATGGATGATATGAAAGTTATAGAGGGGTGGAAATTGAAGGTAAAATGAACAAATTTTTCAAGGTCTAAATGAGAGCATGAGGCAACACCGAAACAGTCTTCTATGTACCGAAGAAAGAGTTATGGGAGGGAGCCAGTGTATGACTGGAACAAGGATTGTTCCATATGCCCCATAAAGAGGCAGGCACCCATGAGGGTGCCCATAGCCACTCCTTTAACTTGACAGAAATGAGATGAATTAAAGGGGAAATTGTTCGGTAAGAGAACAAGTTCAGCCAAGCAGAGTGGTGGTGGATCGTGTTTTTTCAGGCCTCTGATCGAAGAAGAAATCGAGAGCTCTCAGTCAATTCTGGGGAATGGAGGTATAGAAGGATTGGAACATTGTGAACAGAAGGCAGTTAGGGCCAGAGAACTGGAAATTGTCAGTATGGTGGAGGATACCCGAGAAATCGTGGATGTAGGTGGACAAGGTCTGGACAAGTGGAGAGAAGGTGGGTTCAAGGTAGGAAAAAATGAGCTTGGTGGGGGAGGAACAGGATGATAAGTAGGGTCTACCTGGGACAGCCTGGTTTGTGGATTTTTGGAAGGAGATAGAGATGGGCTGTCTGGGCTTGGAAGTCTAAAATTTGAGAGTGTTGGTTTTAAGTGGGGAGTGCCTTATTGCTGGGCAGGTTAGTTCAGCAGAGTACACTGTTTTTGGTTGTCTTCCATACCAGTGGTTTTAAAGGATCTTGTGTAGGGACTGCTGGAGGCACATCTCTGAGGTAGCTGTTATAGGTTGTTTCAGCCTCCAATGTCTGTAAAAGCATGAAGATCATTGCTGATCAGTAGGTCATGATTTTGGCCTTTGATTTGAGATCCTGGCCTCAATTTTCCTTTTTGTTTCGTCTGGGGAAGGCTCATTGAAAGTGATAATGTATTATGTCATCTGTATCAGCCAGAATTGAGAGGGGATGGCAAGTGACAAGTGGTCCTCATTTTCCATGATAACTGAAAGTTTGCTCCATTGGGTGAGACATGCCAGAAGAAATAAAGCTTTTTTTCTTTCATCATCTCTCATTTCTCATTGTTGTGCCTTCAAAACTTCATAGTAGTTTGTGTTAATGTGGGAACACAGATCATAACTCCATGCTCACAGCCATATGTGATAAGTTGGACACACTATTGTTCTGTTGATCATCAATACAGCGAAAATATTGTCTAAAGTGAAAATAGCACATGGTAGATTGTCATAGTCCATGAATGGCAAAAGAATGGCTTACATTGTTCAAGAGTATATTTTGCCACTGGAAACATCTGGAGAAAAATTCTCAGGACAATACTCTGGATTGCTTTTGTAACATTCATGTTTATTTCCACATGACGCTCTCACACATAATGCATTCTCCATCAGACGACAATAGCAGACTCAAATTAATAAAGAGTAATGGCAAGGTGCACTGGCTCACACTCACCTTGAGCAGGTGGATGGATTGGAGAGCATTGAGAATACAGAAGACTGAAAGCACTTGAGTTGAGGCAGCAAACCGCAAAACTGGATAGATTGGGAAGAAGAAAGGAGTGGTGATGGTAATATAAAAACTTCAACAATTTGGGAATAAAACTCAGAAGTGAACATATTGTAGATTATTAAAGAATTAGAAAACTCAGGAGGTTTTAGAAAATTGGCACATGGCTGCTTAAATATAAGTCAATTGCAAAACTTTGATATCTGCAACCTTTCTCAAAAGAATCTCAATAGAAATTACTGGAAGAACACTGCAGGTCTGGCAGCATCTTAGAGAGAAAACAGTTAACATTTTGGTTCCAGGTTCTGAACAAGGATCACTGGACCCAAAACATTAACTCTGCTTTGACTCCACGAATGCTACCAGATCTGTGTTTTTCCAGCAATTTCTGTTTGTGTTTCTGATTTCCAGCATCTGCAGTTCTTTGTTTCTTTTTTTAAAAAAATCTTAAGTGATATCATTACTATTTTTTTAGCAAAGAAAATAGACTTCTAAGGTCCCAAATTTGTTAGTTCATTAATGGTAATCTTTTGTTGATTTAATAGAATGAAAGAAGAATTTGGATTTAATTGCATCCGGTATTCTCTGTTGGTGGCTGGTCTGGGTATTAATTGTAACAAAAAATAGATTAAAGAAGGTGTTTGCATGCAACAACCTGATAGCTTCAGTTGCTTCAGGTGATGCTACTGAAGCCCAGATTCTGAATCAAGGCATGTTCAGCACACAAGCAGGAGGTATTTCAAACATAAAATAGATTTCTATTTCGAAATCTGTTCTTTTCCTTGCCACTTTAACTTCTTGAATTTTTGGGTCTGCTTCAGATATTTCTTTAGGTTGCACTAGTCATTTTTATACTCAGGAGCTTGCTTGTACTGTGCAATTTCTAATTGTAAAGTCGTATGGAGAAATATAACTACAACACCTCCTTGATATATAAATTTTTTGCCATAAATTTGTATGTACCTTTGCATTTGAACCTTAGGAAGACTTGGCCTGAAGCACCCTAGCTTCAAACTAACTTAGCAATTTTAAAACAAGTGCTATAGTTGTATTGGGAGAACATTGCATAACGTGAAACTGATTCCCATGTCACAGATGAAGTTTAAACAGGGTTCTCGGGAAAAGTTAGAAATGCTCTGGAATGGATGTGGAATGGGAACAGGTGTTTTCTTTCCTTAGCAATACTATTGCAGAGAGATGATTCATAATTTGGCTAAGCCATAATGATAATTGAAATAACTCCATAGAGGTTGGTTCTGGTCACTGAGTCGTGCTTTGGAAAGCCCTTGATACTGGTCCAGCTTCCTCAGAGCCAGAACTCAGAGAATAGAACCTCTGGCACTCCTGCTTGACGTTGTCAAAATGGACTTCGGTAGGTGCATTGACAGGGTTCCTCTTGACAGATTTGTATAGAAGGTATTGGTAGGGGGTTAGCTGGCAAGATGTATACAGAGAGATAATGGGAACTGCAGATGCTGGAGAATTCCAAGATAATAAAATGTGAGGCTGGATGAACACAGCAGGCCAAGCAGCATCTCAGGAGCACAAAAGCTGACGTTTCGGGCCTAGACCCTTCATCAGAGAGGGGGATGGGGAGAGGGAACTGGAATAAATAGGGAGAGAGGGGGAGGCGGACCGAAGATGGAGAGTAAAGAAGATAGGTGGAGAGAGTATAGGTGGGGAGGTAGGGAGGGGATAGGTCAGTCCAGGGAAGACGGACAGGTCAAGGAGGTGGGATGAGGTTAGTAGGTAGATGGGGGTGCGGCTTCGGGTGGGAGGAAGGGATGGGTGAGAGGAAGAACCGGTTAGGGAGGCAGAGACAGGTTGGACTGGTTTTGGGATGCAGTGGGTGGGGGGGAAGAGCTGGGCTGGTTGTGTGGTGCAGTGGGGGGAGGGGACGAACTGGGCTGGTTTAGGGATGCAGTAGGGGAAGGGGAGATTTTGAAACTGGTGAAGTCCACATTGATACCATATGGCTGCAGGGTTCACAGGCGGAATATGAGTTGCTGTTCCTGCAACCTTCGGGTGGCATCATTGTGGCAGTGCAGGAGGCCCATGATGGACATGTCATCTAGAGAATGGGAGAGGGAGTGGAAATGGTTTGCGACTGGGAGGTGCAGTTGTTTGTTGCGAACTGAGCGGAGGTGTTCTGCAAAGCGGTCCCCAAGCCTCCACTTGGTTTCCCCAATGTAGAGGAAGCCGCACCGGGTACAGTGGATGCAGTATACCACATTGGCAGATGTGCAGGTGAACCTCTGCTTAATGTGGAATGTCATCTTGGGGCCGGGGATAGGGGTGAGGGAGGAGGTGTGGGGGCAAGTGTAGCATTTCCTGCGGTTGCAGGGGAAGGTGCTGGGTGTGGTGGGGTTGGAGGGCACTGTGGAGCGAACAAGGAAGTCACGGAGAGAGTGGTCTCTCCGGAAAGCAGACGGGTGAGGATGGAAAAATGTCTTGGGTGGTGGGTTCGGATTGTAGATGGCGGAAGTGTCGGAGGATGATGCGTTGTATCCAGAGGTTGGCAGGGTGGTGTGTGAGAACGAGGGGAATCCTCTTAGGGCGGTTGTGGCGGGGGCAGGGTGTGAGGGATGTGTTGCGGGAAATACGGGAGACGCGGTCAAGGGCGTTCTCGATGACTGTGGGGGGAAAGTTGCGGTCCTGAAAGAACTTGGACATCTGGGATGTGCGTGAGTGGAATGTCTTATCGTGGGAGCAGATGCGGCGGAGGCGGAGGAATTGGGAATAGGGGATGGAATTTTTGCAGGAGGGTGGATGGGAGGAGGTGTATTCTAGGTAGCTGTGGGAGTCGGTGGGCTTGAAATGGACATCAGTTACAAGCTGGTTGCCTGAGATGGAGACTGAGAGATCTAGGAAGGTGAGGGATGTGCTGGAGATGGCCCAGGTGAACTGAAGGTTGGGGTGGAAGGTGTTGGTGAAGTGGATGAACTGTTCGAGCTCCTCTGGGGAGCAAGAGGCGGCGCCGATACAGTCATCAATGTACCGGAGGAAGAGGTGGGGTTTGGGGCCTGTGTAGGTGCGGAAGAGGGACTGTTCCACGTAACCTACAAAGAGGCAGGCATAGCTGGGGCCCATGCGGGTGCCCATGGCCACCCCCTTAGTCTGTAGGAAGTGGGAGGAGTCAAAAGAGAAGTTGTTGAGTGTGAGGACGAATTCAGCTAGTTTCAACAGTTTCAAAATCTCCCCTTCCCCTACTGCATCCCTAAACCATCCCAGTTCGTCCCCTCCCCCCACTGCACCACACAACCAGCCCAGCTCTTCCCCCCCACCCACTGCATCCCAAAACCAGTCCAACCTGTCTCTGCCTCCCTAACCGGTTCTTCCTCTCACCCATCCCTTCCTCCCACCCGAAGCCGCACCCCCATCTACCTACTAACCTCATCCCACCTCCTTGACCTGTCCGTCTTCCCTGGACTGACCTATCCCCTCCCTACCTCCCCACCTATACTCTCTCCACCTATCTTCTTTACTCTCCATCTTCGGTCCACCTCCCCCTCTCTCCCTATTTATTCCAGTTCCTCTCCCCATCCCCCTCTCAGATGAAGGGTCTAGGCCCGAAACATCAGCTTTTGTGCTCCTGAGATGCTGCTTGGCCTGCTGTGTTCATCCAGCCTCACATTTTATTATCTAAGATGTATGCGGACCTAGTTTAGTCAGAGGAAACAGAGCTTAGCCATAAAAGGGCGCTTTTTGGAATGGAGGGCTGTGACTAGCGGTGTTTCACGGGGTTCAGTGCTGGAACCTCTGCTGTTTGTGATCTACATAAATGATTTGGAGGAAAACATAACTGGTCTGATTAGTAAGTTTGAGGACGACATAAAGATTGGTAGAGTTGCAGATATTGAGAAAGATTGTCAGAGGATACAGCAGAGTATAGATCGGTTAAAGGCATGGGCAAAAAAAAATGTCAGATGGAGTTTAATCCAGCCAAATGTGAGGTGATGAATTTTGGAAAGTCAAGTATAGGTGGAAATTGTACAGCTAATGGCAGAACCCCTAGGAGTATTGACGTGCAGAGGAGTGTGCAGGTCCACAAATCACTCAAAGTGGTAGCGCCAGTAGATAGGGTGGTTAAAAAAAAGGCTTTTGGCATGCTTGCCTTCATTGGAAAGGGCATTGAGTATAAGGATAGGAAATATATGCTGCAGCTTTATAGAACATAAGTTAGGCCACACTCAGAATATTGAGTATAGTTCTGGTCAAAACACTACCAGAAGGATATGGATGCTTTGGAGAGGGTGCAGAAAAGGTTTACCAGGATGTTGCCTGGTATGGGGGATTTTAGCTATGAGGAAAAGTTGATGGACTGTGTTTATTTTCAGTGGAATACAGAAAGTTGAGGGGAAACCTGACTCAAGTTTATAAGATTGTGAGTCGTGTGGATAGCGTGCACTGCGTGGCTGTTTCCCAAGGTGGGTGGGTCGATTACTAGAGGACGTTGATTAAAAGTGCAAGGGGGGATGTTTAAAAGAGATGTGCGAAGGAATTGTTTCACACAAAGGTTGATGAATGCCTGGAATGCGCTGCCAGAGGAGCTGGATGATGCAGACACAATAGTTAGCATTCAAGAAGCACGTTGGGGCAAATACATGAATAGAAAGGGAATAGAATGATATGTATTCTGTAAATGAACACAATTTTAATTTGGAAGGGCAAAGTGTGCCAGCGCAAGCTTCGTGGGCCGGACAGTCTGTATTGTGCTGTACTGTTCTTTGTTCTTTGGGTTAAAATGTAACATTACCACTACACAAACATCAGACAATAACCATCATGAATAGTGGGGAATCTCAACACCACCATTCGACACCTGTACAACTGTTGTAATTACAAGTACATAGATAAGCTGCAGAGCTGGGCTGAGAGGTGGCAAATGGAGTTTAATGTGGACAAGTGTGAGGTGATGCACTTTGGTAAGAGTAACCAGAATGCAAAGTACTGGGCTAATGGTAAGATTCTCGGTAGTGTAGATGAGCAGAGAGATCTCCGTGTCCATGTACACATATCCTTGAAAGTTGCCACCCAGGTTGACAGGGCTGTTAAGAAGGCATACAGTGTTTTAGCTTTTATTAATAGAGGGATCAGGTTCCGGAACCATGAGGTTATGCTGCAGCCATACAAAACTCTGGTGCAGCCGCACTTGGAGTATTGCGTACAGTTCTGGTCACCGCATTATAAGGATGTGGAAGCTTTGGAAAGGGTGCAGAGGAGATTTATTAGGATGTTGCCTGGTATGGAGGGAAGGTCTTACAAGGAAAGGCTGAGGGACTTGAGGCTGTTTTCGTTAGAGAGAAGAAGGTTGAGAGGTGACTTAATTGAGACATATAAGATAATCAGAGGGTTAGATAGTGTGGATAAGGAGAGCCTTTTTCCCAGGATGGTGACGGCGAGCACGAGGGGGCATAACTTTAAATTGAGGGGTGAAAGATATAGGACAGATGTCAGAGGTAGTTTCTTTACTCAGAGAGTAGTAAGGGTATGGAACACTTTGCCTGCAACGGTAGTAGATTCGCCAACTTTAAGTACATTTAAGTCATCATTGGACAAGCATATGGACGTACATGGAATAGTGTATGTTAGATGGGCTTCAGATCAGTATGACAGGTCGGCACAACATCGAGGGCTGAAGGGCCTGTACTGTGCTGTAATGTTCTATGTTCTATGTTCTATGTTAAGTACACAACAGAAGCTAGGAATCCTGCAGGTAGTCACTTTTCTCCTGTCTCATCAAAGCCTGTGCATAATGTACAAGATCCATGTCAGGAGTTGATGGAATACTCCCCACTTCACTGAATTAATGTAGCTGTAACTGTTTTACACATTCAAGCACCAATTGGCCGATTTGATTGATCCACAATCATTCAATTCACCTACCACTGACACTCAGCAGCAGTTGCATGTATTATGACACACCTTAGACAGCACTTTTCACACTCATTACAACTGCCGTCTGGAAGGGAAAAGGCAGTATTTTGGTAATAGTTATCATAATTCAGCTCAGTCTAATATAATTATTGAAAAGAACAAAGATAGACCAAGAGTTAGAACCTTAGATGACTAGAGAAATTCTGATGGAATGGAGGGTTCTGATGGACTGCTGTGGATTCTAAGCAGCAGACATCTGTCTGCTGGATTTCCCCAGCGGTGGAAATTTTTAAGGGTAGCACAGTGGCTCAGTGGTTAGCACTGCTGCCTCACAGTACCAGGGACCTGTGTTCGATTCCACCCTCAGGCAACTGTCTGTGTGGAGTTTGCACATTCTCCCTGTGCCTGTGTGGATTTCCTCTGGGTGCTTCAGTTTCCTCCTATAGTCCAAAGATGCCCAGGTTAGGTAGATTGGCCATGCTAAATTGCCCACAGTGTTCAGGGGTGAGCCGATTAGGTGAGTAATAGGGGAAAGGTCTGAGTGGAATTCTCTGAGGGTTGGTGTGAACTTGTTGGGCCAAAGGACCTGTTTCCACACTGAAGGGATTCTATGATCTTTGAAAATATCTGTCAGGCAAGCCTCCTGATTGAACCGGATTAATAGCCCCAATCAGGGAACTAATATTTAGGGACAGGTTCCTCCAACTCTGCCTCTAATACAGACATCTCAGAAGAAATTCATTCTCCTCTGCAGGTGGCAAAATTACTGAGGCAGTGACATCCACTGTGTCCATCTCAGATTACAAGATATCTTCAAAGCTTTATGGAGAGGGAGAACTCACAGGTTCCAAAATAATCAGAAAGACAGTCAAGGAGCCAGGCCTATTTTGTTCCCATACTGCTTGCGCGTTTGCAGCTTTCACATGATCCACGTGCTTAATTCAATTTATGTACAATTCATTGCAGAACAGGAACAGGCTTTCAGCCTAGCAGGCCTGTGCCAACTCCTAGCCCTTATTTTGACCTGCAAGTTATTGTCCATTTGTAATTTCCATCCTTTTGTTTGCCCTCCGTTCATATGTCTATCATTCACACCTTAAACATTATTAATATGCCTGCTTCCACCACCTCCACTGGTATTGCATTCCAGCACCTATCACCCTATGGGTGAAATGTTTTCCCCAAACTTCTCACCTAAACTTTCCCCCACTCAGCTTGAACTTGTACCATCTTGTAGTTGACCTTTCCACTCTGGGTAAAAACCTCTGACTATCCAACCTATCTTTGCCGCTCATAGTTTTATAGACTGCTATCACATTGCCCCCTCTGTCTCCAACTTTCCATTGAAAATGATCCAAGTTTATTCATTAATTCTCCTCGTAAATGAAAGTCCTACATGCAGGTAACATCCTGGTCAACCTCTCTACATCACATCCGATTCCTTCTGGTAGTGTGGCAACCAGAACTTCACGCAATATTCCAAATGTGACCTAACTAAAGTTTTGGACATAGATAACAATGTGTGGAGCTGGGTGAACGCAGCAGGCCAGGCAGTATCAGAGGATCAAGAAAGCTGACGTTTTGGGTCTGGACCCTTCTTTTTTTTTTATTTAGAGAAGGATCCAGGCCTGAAACATTAGCTTCCCTGCTTCTCTGATGCTCCCTGAGCAGCTGTGCTTATCCAGCTCCACAAATTGTAATCTCGGACCCCAGGATCAACAGTTCCTACCATCTCAAAAGTTTGGTACATCTGTAACAAAGCTTGCTAACTTTTATATTAGATACCCCAGCCAATTAAGGCAAGCATTCTGTATTTCTTCTTGACCAGCTCATTCACTTATGATGCTGTTTTTGGGGATGTGTGGAGCTGTACGTCCAGATTTCAAGCTCCTCAGGGTTCTGCCTTTTATTGCATAATTTGCACCTGAATTTGATTGTCCAAAATGCATCACCTGACTTTGTCTGGATTGAACTCCAACTGCCATTTCTCTGCTCAATTCTGCAATCTATCTATATCCTGCTCCATCCTTTCATAATCCCCTTCACGATCTGCAACTCCACAAATTTTTGTATCATCCACAAACTTACTAATCAGACCACCTACATTTTCCTCCCGATCATTTACATATGTTACAAACTTGAAAAGTCTCAGCGCTGATTCCAGTGGAACACCACTAGTTACTGATCTCCATTCTGGAAAGCACCCTTCCACCACTACTCTCTGTCTTATATGACCAAGCCAATTTTATAACCATCTGGTCAGTTCAACCCTGATTCCATGAGACTCTACCTCTGTATCAGTTTGCTGTAAGGTAGCTTATCAAATGTCTTACTAAAGTCCATGTAGACAACTTCCACTGCCCATCTCTCATCAATCATTCTCATCACCTCCTCAAAAACTCAATCAAATTGGTGAGACATGACCTTCCTGCACAAACCCATCCTGTCTATCACCAATTAGTCTATTTGTCACTCCTCAGCCCTCTGTCTTCTACCATCTGATCAAGATCCTGTTGAACTCTGAGGTAACTTTCTTCGCTGTCCACTGCACGTCAAATTTTAGTGTCATTTGAAAATTTACTAACTATACCTCCTATGCTCTCACACAAATCATTTTTATAAATGTCAAAATGCAGTGGACACAGTATTGATCCTTGTGGTACACTTTTGGCCACAGGTCTCCAGCCTGTAAGGCAACCCTCCACCACCACCCTCTGTCTTCTACCATTGAGCCAGTTCTGTATCCAAATAGCTAACCAAATTCCCCCTGTATTTTCTCTGATCTAAACTTGCTAACCAGTCTATTATGAGGGTCCTTGTCGAATGACTTACTGAAGTCCATTTTGATCACATCCACCACTCTGTCCTCATCAATCCTCTTCATTACCTTTTCAAAAAACTCAATTAAGTTAGTGAGACACAATTTCTCACGTGCAAAGCCATGTCTGCTATTCCTAATCAGACGCTACCTTTCCAAATACATATAAATCCTATCCCTCAGGATTCCCTCCAACAATTCGCTTACCGCTGGCATCAGTCTTACCAGTCTGTAGTTTCCTGGCTTTTCCTTACAACTTTCTTAAAGAGTGGCATAACATCAGCCAACCTCCAGTCTTCTGGTACCTCTGCTGCGGCTGTCGATTATGCAAATATCTCAATAAGGGGCCCAGCAATCACTGCTCTCACTTCACATAGAGTTCTAGGGCACACCCGTTCAGTTCCTGGGGATTTATGCATCTTCATGCATTTTAAGACTTTCAGCACCTCCCCCTCTGTAATTTGGGCATTTTTCAAGTTGTCTCTATTTATTTCCCCACGTTCAATAGCTTCCATTATCTTCTCCAAAATAAGCTCTGATGCAAAATACTCATTCGCTATCTCCCCCATCTCCTGTTGTTCCACACACGGGTGACCTTGCTGGTCTTTAAGAGACCCTATTCCCTCTCCCATTACCCTTTTGTCTTTAATGTATTTG
Source organism: Stegostoma tigrinum (assembly GCF_030684315.1). Lineage (NCBI taxonomy): Eukaryota > Metazoa > Chordata > Chondrichthyes > Orectolobiformes > Stegostomatidae > Stegostoma > Stegostoma tigrinum. Next base: position 62,908,191 of record NC_081358.1, on the reverse strand, counting down.
GAGAAACCCTTAGGATTCTCCTTAACCCTATTTGCCAAAACTACTGGTTTTGAGGGCACTTTTGATTTCCCCCAAGACCACCATCTGTTTCAATTTTTCCACCTCTGGATTTTTCTGCATCCAAAATTTTCACCGGTGACTGGAAGCGTAACCAGAAAATTTAAAACCATTATGGACCAATGGCAGTACTAACAGTCGTACATCTGCCAGTGGAAGGCTGCACAGCAGATCTGCATTTACTTCTTGGCCTCCCAGACACTGTTCCAACTTGAACATATACACATTTAGTGTCAGAGCTCATTGCTGAATTCACCCTGAAGATATTGGTGCTGCTGCCTTGTCCTCTTTAAATAGACCTAACAGAGGTTTGTTATTATAGATTATTATTATATATTTATGACTGTGAAGGTATTGGGGGATCTTCCTGACTCCAAAAATTACTGTCAATCTTCCTTCTCTATCTGGGCATATTTAAGCTCTGCATTAATCAAAGTCCTGGATGCAAACTCTATTAGGCAATCCTCACCATTGGGCCACCTAGGAGCAAATGCTATATGGGGATACATCCCATGTCAATACAAGATTTCGCTTGGGGTCATAGAGTGCCAACATGATAGCAGTTTCTTAATTTCCTTGAAAGCTATGGCTTGGCTATGCCAAAGTTGACTCTTCTTTAAAATTTGATGCAAAGGTGCCAGGATAGAGGCCAGGTTGTGTATGAACTTTCCGTAATAGTCCACTAGCCCAAGGAAAGATGTACTCTGCAGTACAAATATGGGAGCCGGGGCACCTTTAATCATCCTTACTTTATCTTCCAATGGAGGTAACCGAATCCCGTTGACTCTGTAGCCCAATTAGGCCACTTGGGGTGCCTGGATGACCCGAGTGGCATTCAGCCAGTATCTGGTGTTGGTCTTTCCTTTGGACAATCTTTGGACAATTTTTACCTTATAAGGCATAAGACCACCTCTAATGCCTATGTTCAAGTTCTCTAAGAGCTTCTTATTGGTCTTCCCCGTTTGTAACAAATCATCTAGATGAATGAAAATCTGATGAAGACCTTGTAAAATGTTCTCCATCTGTGGAAAAATTGCACAGGCTGACAATACCCCAAATTCCACACTCATCGCCCACTGACATAACTTCACAGAGGGCAGTATCCCGTCACCCTTTGTGAAAAGTCAGTGACACTGATCCAGGGTCCTCAGACCCAGCTCTCAGCATGAACAAAATTCTGATACTCCTGCATGTATTTGTCAGCTAGGGAGGCCTGATTGGCCTGGGTTGACAGCCCTAGTCAGAGAACTCGTATTTTATGAGTTCCACTGACTGACCTTGTTAAAATTGTGACACTGACTATCCTAACATTATGCTGAAACACACAGTTGTAGAGATGACAAAAATCATGTGAAATTCATGAGTTTTGAAGGAGAGATAGAAGGGAAGATGAGATGATAGAAAGGTAAAGGATAGTGAAAAGTGGTAATTGGGGAGAGACATAAACTGGGAAAGGAGAGAGCAATGCAAACTGGGGAAAGGATTGAGATCAAAACACAAATTAAGGGAAGGAGTGAGAGAAAATCGCAGATGGTGGGAAGAAGAGAGAGTAATGTCAACTGGGCAGGAGAGAGAGAAACTGGGGAAGCTGGAGAGAAATAAACAGAGTTTGGGCAAGCAGAGTGAAAGCAACGAGAGAAATAATCTGGACAAAACAGCAAGCGATAAACATGTGCTGCTAAGAGAAAAGAAAACAAACTGTGGAAAAGTGGGAGAAACACACAGGGAAAGAAAGAACAATACAAACTGGAGACAACAGAAGCACAAACTGGAGAAGAAAGAGAAACAAGCTAGCAAAAGTAGGGAAAGAATGCAAACTCGGGAATGTGAGAGAAAAACATATTTGGTTGATGGACAAAATCAAGGACTAAGGAAAAGAGAGTTAGAGAGAAACACAAATTTTGGGAAATGAGAATTGATATTGACATGCAGTATGTGTTGCTGTAAAATGTGTTGCATCCAGGAGGGACCACACTCTCCATGACTCCCTTGTCTAGTCCATACTCCCCTCTAGCCCCACCACACCTGGCACTTTTACCTGCAACCGCAGGAAGTGCTACACCTGTCCCTACACTTTCCCCCGCCCCCGTCACCTCCATTCCAGGCCCCAAGAAAACCCTCCACATCAAACAGATGTTCACCTGTACATCTGCTAATATTGTATATTGTATCCGCTGTTCCTGATGTGGCCTCCTCTGCAGCGGGGGAACCAAGTGGAGGCTTGGAGATTGTTTTGTGGAACAACTATGGTCAGTTTGTAACAAATGACTACACCTCCCCAAACCACTTCAACACCCCTCCCATGTCCTTCATCGACCTGTCCATCCTGGGCCTCCTCTAGTGCCACAGTGATGCCACTCAATGGCTCATATTTTGCTTGGGAACGCTGCAGCCCAATGGTCTCAATTAGGACTTCACAAGTTTCAAAATCTCCCCACCCCTGACGTCATCCCAAAACCAGCCCAGCACATTCCCATCTCCTTGACCTGTCTGTCTTTTCTCCCACTATCCACTCCTCCCACCTCAACCCCCACTCCCACCTCCTACCTACCAGTATCATCCCCACCTCATTGATCAGTCCGCTTTCCTTCCCACCTCCCACCCCTCCATCCCAACCAACCCCTATCCTAACTGCGTACTTGCACTCACCTTTACTGGCTCCACCCCTGCCTTCTTGACCTGTCGATGCTCTCTCCACCCATCTGCTCCTTTATCCACCTTCCATCATTGCCTCCCTCGTTCTCTATTTATTCCAGAGTCCCTTTCTCCTCCCCCATTTCTGAAGAAGGGTCCAGACCCAAAACATCTACTTTCCTGCTCCCCTGAGGGTGCCTGGCCTGCTGTGTTCATCCAGCTCTACACCTTGTTATCCTGCATTCAACAAATTAGGCAGTTTTGGTGCTTTTTACCCAAGGTTTGAGTCTCACCTCCCTGAAGGTACATTAGAGAGGTAAGGGTGTCAGTCAATGTAGCATAAAGTTTGTTGTTATTTTTATTTATTGCATTTGTAAGTTGTTCACAAAAAGTTGTAAAATGGTACCAAAACATCTGTTGCAATTTATTTTTCTTCAGTTTTTTTTGTTGAATCCATGGAAATCATTTGATGTTATCTGTAATCTGTGGGAGCATAAGAAAAAGCCACACTACACCAAATTATGGTTCAACACGTTTAAATGAAATCACAAGTTTTTAGAGTGCTGCTCCTTCATTGGGTGACATGGAGGGAAGTGCACAGGCACAGAATGTTATGTGTAGAGATAATGTCAAGATAATTCCAGGTAATTAAGAGTGTCAAAAGATAAATACAAACAGTCTGAGTGGAGTGTCAGTAGGCTGAATTACAAGTCTTTATCAGTGATAGGCAACATGGTTTTGTACAGGGAAGGTCATGTCTTACCAACTTAATAGAATTCTTTGAGGACGATACAAAGTTGATTGATGAGGGAAAGGTTGTAGATGTCATATACATGGACTTCAGTAAGGCGTTTGATATGGTTCCCATAGCAGGCTGATGGAGAAAGTGAAGTCACATGGGGTCCAGGGTGTGCTAGCTAGATGGATAAAATCTAGCTGGGCAACAGGAGACAGAGGGTAGTAGTAGAAGGGAGTTTCTCAAATTGGAGACCTGTAACCAGTGGTGTTCCACAGGGATCTGTGCTGGGACCACTGTTGTTTGTGATATATGTAAATGATCTGGAGGAAGGTGCAGGTGGTCTGATCAGCAAGTTTGCTGATGACACTAGGATTGGTAGAGGAGCTGATAGTGAAGGGGACTGTCAGAAATTACAGCAGAATATAGACTGGAGAGTTGGGCGGATAAATGACAGATGGAGTTCAATCCGGGCAAATGCGAGGTGATGCATTTTGGAAGATCAAATTCAAGGGCGAACTATACAGTAAATGGTAAAGTCTGAGGGAAAATTGATGAACAGAGAGATCTGGGTGTTCAGGTCCATTGTTCCCTGAAAGTGACAACGCAGGTCATTAGGGTGGTCAAGAAGGCATATGGCATGCTTTCCTTCATTGGGCGGGGTATTGAGTACAAGAGTTGGCATGTCATGTTGCAGTTGTATAGGACTTTGGTTCGGCCACATTTGGAGTACTGTGTACAGTTCTGGTCGCCACATTACTGAAAGGATGTGGATGCTTTGGAGAGGGTGCAGAGGAGGTTCACCAGGATGTTGCCTGGTATGGAGGATGCTAGCTGTGAAGAGAGGTTGAATAGATTAAGATTGTTTTCATTAGAAAGACGGAGATTGAGGGGGGACCTGATTGAGGTCTGTAAAATTATGAGCGGTATAGACAGCGTGGATAGCAAAAAGCTTTTTCCCAGAGTGGGGGACTCAATTACTAGGGGTCATGAGTTCAAAGTGAGAGGAGGAAAGTTTAAGGGAGATATGCGTGGAAAGTTCTTTACACAGAGGGTGGTGGGCGCCTGGAACGCGTTGCCAGCAGAGGTGATAGACGCAGACATGTTACCGTCTTTTACGATATATTTGGACAGGTACATGGATGGGCAGGGAGCAAATGGACATAGCAAATGGACATAGACCGTTAGAAAATAGATGACAGGTTAGACAGAGGATCTTGATCGGCGCAGGCTTGGAGGGCCGAATGGCCTGTTCCTGTGCTGTAGGTTTCTTTTTTTCTTTGTTTGCAGGTGATTCCGAAGGGCCTGTTCCTGTGCTGTAGGTTTCTTTGTTTCTTTGTTTGCAGGTGATTAAAGTGTCAACTGGTGTGAGTAAAGTATCAACAGCTGAATAGCAAGTGAAGGGATGAACTATGATCCAATTAATAACAGGGGTGGCATGGTAGCATGGTGGCTCAGTGGTTAGCACTGCAGCCTCTCAGCACCAGGGTCCTGGGTTTGATTCCATTCTCAGGCATCTGTGTGGAGTTTGCACATTTCCCCCCGTGCCTGCAAGGGTTTCCTCCCACAGTCCAAAGATGCATAGGCTGGGTGGATTAGTCATACTAAGTTGCCCATAGTGTTCAGAGATGTGTAGCTTAGGTGGATGGGTCTGGGTGGGATGCTGTGTGGGTCAATGTGGACTTTGTGGGTCAAAGGGCCTGTTTCCTCACTAGGGATTCTATGATATATATAATCAACGGTAAGATGATGAAAATCTAAAAATACGTTGACTAGTGAAGTTTTTTTTAGAACAGATTTCCTACTGTGTGGAAACAGGACTTTCGGCTCAACAAGTCCACACTGCCCCTAGGAGCATCCCACCCAGACCCACCCCCCTATAAGCCACACACCCCTGAACACTATGGGCAATTTAGCATGGCCAATCCACCTAGCCTGCACATCTTTGGACTGTGGGAGGAAACTGGAGAACCTTGAGAAAACCCACGCAGACACAGAGAGAATGTGCAAATTTGCACAGACAGTTGCCCAAGGCTGGAATCAAACCTGGGTCCCTGGCGCTGTGAGGCTGCAGTGCTAAACACTGAGCCACCATGCCAAGTTCTAGTAAGTTAAAGTCTAGACTATTGTGTAGCAACAATTAAAGTTTCAAAATCTGAAAAGAGTAACACTGAAGACTTTGTTAATGTCAATTAAATGATGTACTTCTGCTTAGGTTTAAGAAAACCCCCAACTAAGTTTCTTGCTTTTTAACCACGTTGAGAATTTTTCCTGTGTAGACACTGGATCCCATTCAGTTGTACTGCTTCTCCTCTTTGTGAATGACCTATAAAGTCTCACTGCTAAAGTTCATCGCAACGAGTCACCATGCATTAGGATACTGTTCCAAAGGCATGGTGACTCGTTGCGATGAACTTTTCCTGTGATTTCCACGAACAAGTGCACCATGGTCAGAATTTAACAGTCCACTAAAACTGGTCTTGCAGCTAAGGAAGCAGATAGATGTTTTTAAGTCACTTTTGCACTGCTCACCCTTGCTCCAATTCATGCATTAATTTGGCTAATTAATTCTTCTCGTCCAATCTCAATTTTGAGATTGCTGAGAGGAGTTCAAGTGCAGAGCTGAGGCATGTCTAGCAGGTCACTTTGCTCAGGACTCAGGCAAGAAGAGGGGATGCTTTCTTCAGGACCATGTTTCCAGTACTTCTAGATCAATTGCCTCTACCAACAAGGTCTACCCACCAACACCACCACCCCCCCACCCAGGTTGGGTGTGTCCCCTCCCCTGCCCACCCCCCACCCCTTGGCCTCGCCATCAAAAACTCCAGCCCTGTCTTACCATCCCCAGGTTTCATCTATTTGGTCCTGGACTCTGGTGGAATTCTTGGAGTCTCAGTCCTGGCCTTTGCTACTCATCTGCTGAACAAACTGCAGCTAAACAGCTGCAGTACAGATTGACTGGCTGATCACTGAGGTGGAACCTCCTTTCAAGTGAAGGATGGAAATTCTCCAGCCAATTAATACTCCTCAAAGAGTTAGACAGCTGCTGGGCTGCTGTGGTCAGTGAAAACACATTGCCTGACAACTTTTTACATAACTGGGTGAATAGCTGCAAAATCCAAAAAAAACCCTGCACTATGAGTTTGCTGTTGAAATCTGATATCAAGTCTGTAATAGACCCTAAAGGATCAGGAATTGGTAGGCTGCAAATTAATAAACCTTTCATTATCTCAGGACGTCCCAACTGTTTTATTTACTCCAGTTCTTTTGAAGTCTATTCACTGACGTAATGTACATGTTGGGGAAGGGCTTGTTGCTTGGTTAGGAAAATTGAGTCTGAATGTTTGCTTTGGTGACCACGCGGTTAAAAGTTCAGGCTGAAGTAAGGTTTGGAAGGTTAAGGGAATAGGCATTTTTGTCCTTTAATTTGGATATATGACGTTTTTTGACTATGTCAAAATTGTACCAGACAACCCATTACTGGATAAAGTAAGAGATTTTAAAAAAGAACTAATTATCCAGACTTCCATTTACTGGTTTAAGTTTCCAAATAAAATGTGTAATCCTTATAATTCTCTCTCCTTCTGTCAATACCCTGTACTTTCTAAATATGAAGGATTGGAATAAAGTAATCAGCAAATAATCATCTGCTCTTTGAATTATGCTTGATAACTTGTTTCAGCAAAATGAAAATATTTTACGTTGCAGTACTTACTTGCAATCATATTTCAGAATATTCCAAATAGTAGCCTTACTGGATTTCCTGCAGCAAAGTTTGCTTTGGGTGAGTGTTGGTGTCTCATTAGAGTTGCACTCCATACAAATCATGAGCATCAGCATGCCACTCAGTTCCTTGAATCTGCTCCATTATCCAACATGATCGTGACTGATATGATTGTAACCTCAAATCCACATTGTTGCCTACCACTGATGTCATTTCACCTCTATGCTCAGCAAGAATCTGCCTGCCTTAAAAATATTCATACCCTTCTTCCACCACCGTTTCAGGAGTTCAAAAGACTCTCAAGCCCCTGAAAGAAAGAAAAGAAAATGTCTGATCCCTGAACTACATGGATGACACTTTTAAATAGTACTTTAAAATTTTAAATAGTAAACCCTAGTTCTAGATTCCCCCGTAAGAGCACTTATCTTCTCGGATTCTGCCAAAATCCTTCAGGATCTTATATATTTCAAACATGTTATGCCTTAGCCTTCTAACTTTTCAGTGGATAAAACTTAGTTTGTCTGACCTTCACTGATAAGATATCCTGCCTATTGCAGGCACTGAGATAACAAGACGTAGAGCTGGATGAACACAGCAGGCCAAGCAGCATCAGAGGAGCAGGAAGGCTGACATTTCAGGCCTAGAACTGCCTCCAACACACTTAAGTCCTTCCTTAAATAAGGTGACCAGTACTGTTTGCAGTACCCCAGAGGCCTCATTGCAGCCGTAACTTTGTATTCCTTATTCCATGTTCAATCATTCTATGATATTTGCATCTTATAATCTGTCTATGTTGTAATCAAAACTGGACACTGGTGTATTCAGTTCCTCTTGTGATAAATGATAACATTCTTTTCGCTTTCTTAATTGCTTGCTGTAAATCCATACTAACTTTATTCTTGCAAGAGGATATCCAGATCTCTCTGCATCTTAGAGCATTATGATTTCTTATTATTTAAATAATATGCTTCTTTTTCAATTTTCCTCCCAAAATGGACAATTTCACATTTTCCCAAATCTGTGCCCATTCTCTTAACCTATCACTACTTTTTCCTAATGTTTTTGTGGTCTTTTCACATCCTACTTTTCTGCCTTTTGTGTCATAATCAAATTGGCAACCACGCTTTTCTTCTTTTTGTCTACTTTTATAAATTATAATCTGCTGAGATAGCTGCATAGATCCCACTCATTACACGTTGCCAACCGAAAGAAGACTCATTTATGCCTACTTTCTCCTTCCTGCTAGCTAGCCAATTTTTCTCTATTCCATTATGCTACCCACTACACTAATGAGCTTTCATTTTCTGCAATAAACTTTCATGTGACACCTATCTATTGCCTTCTGTAAGTCAAAAGTATATCTGCTAGTTCACTTTTATTGACAGCATGTGTTAACTCCTCAAAGAATTCCAAAAGAATGATCAAACATGGTTTTTCTTTCATAAATCTTTGTTTAGTCGCTTAATTACCTTGAACTTATCCAAGTGCCCTGCTATGTTTTCTTGAATAAAAGCTTGTAGCATTTTGCCAATGATAGGTATTATGCTAACTGGCCAGAAGATTTCTGCCTTCTGTCTCCTTCAATTTTTAAAGAAAGGGTTACATTTGCTGTCTTCCAATCCGAAGGGATTGCCCCCAATCAAGTAAGTTTTGGAAATTAATAGTTATATATAAATATCTCAGTAGTCACTTCTTTTAAGATTCCAGGATGAAGTCCAACAGGATCTGGACGCACGTCAGTCCCCTCCAACAATTTACTCAGTACCGCTTCTATGCGTTTCGATTTGATTTATCATTGTCACACCTACCTAGGTACAATGAAAGTTTTGTTTTGATTACAATATAGACAGATTATGAGATATAAATACCATAGAATGATTGAACATATGATGAGGAATACAAAGTTTTGGCTGCAATGAAGGTGCACAAAAAGCAAAATCAACATTAGAAGTGAAATTTGAGACGTCTATTCAAAAGTCTCATAACAGTGAGGAAATAATTGTTCTTGAACATGTTGGTACATGTGTTTTAAGCTTTTGTATCTTCTGCTTGTTGGAAGAGGTTGGAAGATATTATAACCAGAGTGGGAGGGGACTTCGACCACTTTTCTGAAGCAGTGAGAAGTGTAGATGAAGCCAGTGGATGGAAGGTTGGCTTAGGTGATGGATTGGACTATGTTTCTCATGGTCCTGGGTGAAACAGTTGATTTACCAAGCCATGATTCATCCAGACAGAATGCTTTCTACGATTCATTTATAAAGGTTAGTGAGGGTCCTTCTGGATTCAGTATGTTGATGTACCTACAAGAGAAGGTACAAAATTTGATCTACTCTTGGGAGTTAAGGCAGGACAGGTGGCTAAGGTGACAGTGGGGAAACACTTTGGGGCCAGTAGCTATAATTCTATTAGTTTTAAAATAGTGATGGAAAAAGATAGACTGGATATAAAAGTTAAAGTTCTAAATTAAAAGAAGGCTAATTTTGATAGTATTAGGCAAGAACATTCAAAAGTTAGTTGGGGGTAGATATTCACAGGTAAAGGAATGGTTGGTAAATGGATACCTTCAAAATGAAATAATAAGAGTCCAGAGGAAGGATATTTCTGTGAGAGTGAAGGGCATGGCTGGTAGGTGTGGGGAATGCTGGATGACTAGCGAAATAGAAACATTGGTCAAGAATAAGAAGGAAGCATATGTCAGGTATCGACAGCAGGGATCGAGTGAATCCCTAGAAGAGTATAAAAGACAGTAGGAGCATACTTAAGATGGAAATAAAGAGGGCAAAATGGGGATATGAGATAGCTTTGGCAAATAAGCTTAAGGAGAATCCAAAGAGATTCCACAATACATTAAGGACAAAAGAGTAATAACAAGGGAGAGAACAGACCCCTTTAAGATCAGCAAGGCCACCTATGTGTGAAACTGCAGGGGGAATTACTAAATGAGTATTTTGAAGGATATGGGAGTTATAGATGTGGGAAAATAAATAGCAACATTTTGAAAAATGTCCATATTACAGAGGAGGATTTGCTGGACATCTTAAAACATATAAGGGTAGATGAATCCATAGGACCTGATCAGGTGAAGCCTAGAACTCTGTGCGAAGTGAAGGAAGTGATTGCTGGCCCCATCAAAAGCCACAGGTGAAATACTGGAAGACTGGGGTTTGGCTGTTGTGCCTCTAAGAAAGGTGGCAAGGAAAGGCCATGGAATTATAGGCTGGTGAGCCCGATACTGGTGGTGAGACAGTTGTTAGAAGGAATCCTGAGGGACAGGATTTATGTGTATTATGTGTTATAAGGCAAGGACTGATTGAGATTAGTCAACTTGGCTTTGTGCGTGGGAAATTGCCTCTCACTAAATTAAGTGCATTTTTTAAGAAAGTAACAAAGAGGATTGAGGGCAGAGCAGTGGACGTGACCTATATGGACTTTGACGAGGTTCCACATGATAGACTGGTTAGTAAGGTTAGATCACATAGAATACAAGGAGAATTTGCGATTTGGATACAGAACTGGTTCTATGGTAGAGGACATACGGTGGTGGTGGAGGGTTGCTTGTCAGACTGGAAGCCTGTGGCGAGCAGTATGTTACAAGTATTGGTGCAGGGTCTGTTGCTTTTTGTCATTTAGATAAGTGAGTTGGATGTGCACATTGGAGGTATGGTTAGTAAGTCTGCAAATGACTCCAAGATTGGAGGTATAGTGGACAGCATAGAAAGCTACCTCTGTGTACAATGGGATCTTAGTCACTTGGCCAATGGACTGAGGAGTGGCAGATGGAGTTTAATTTAGACAATAGACAATAGACAATAGGTGCTGGAGTAGGCTATTCGGCCCTTCAAGCCAGCACCGCCATTCATTATGATCATGGCTGATCATCCACAATCAGTATCCTGTTCCTGCCTGATCCCCATAACCCTCGATTCCACTATCTTTAAGAGGTCTATCCATCTCTTTCTTGAAAGTATCCAGAGAGTTGGCCTCCACTGCCTGCTGGGGCAGAGCATTCCATAATAGACAATAGTCTATTAGTTAAATGTGAGGTGCAACATTTTGGAAAGGCAGCACTTATACACTTGACGGTACGTTCTTGGAGAGTGTTGCTGAACAAAGAGACCATGGAGTGCACGTTCATATTTCATTGAAAGTGGAGTCCCAGGTAGACAGGATAAAGAAGAAGGGGTTTGGTATGGCCATATAAATACAGTTTTTACAAGAAAAGGTCAGAGGCCAGGAATCTGCAGAAAGTAATTCAACAACAAGGCACAAGTAAACAGTGTGATGGAACACCCTCATTTAATTGGAGCTCCAAAAATACTGAAGAAAGTTGGCACCATCCAGGATAAAACAACTTGCTAAATGTGGTGACATTCACTCTCTACACCACTGATGCTCAGTAGTAATAATGCATACCATCTACAAAAGACAGTGCAGAAATTCGCCAAGGATCCTTAGACACCATCTTCCAAATCCATGAACACTTACATCTCGGAGGACAGGGGCAGCAGATACATGAGAACACTACAATCTGCAAGTACCCCTCCAACCCACCCATCATTCCTTCACTGTCCTGGGTCAGAATCCTGGAATTGTCTCCTTAATGGCGTTATGGGTTTATCCTCAATGCGTAGATTTGAGTAGGCCCCTCACCACTAAACTCTCAATGGCAGCTGGGGTGAGCAATAAATGCTGCCCTTATTATTGATATTCATGCCCCACAACTGAATATTTATATAAGTATAAAGAAGTCCAGTTTGTTTTCTACACATGTTGAAAGAGAATTAAGAAATAACAGGCATGTGTACGATTGTTTTATCCAAGGTGGCGGCACTGGCATGGTAGGCCGTGTTCTGACTGAGCCCATCTGCTCTAGGCCAGCAGATTCTTTTTCTCTCTTTCCTTTTTGTGCTTTTTCTTTTTGTTTTCTTTCTCTTCCTGGTATTGTGGGGAGGCTAGAATAGTGTCCCCTGGCTTGTAAGCCCATTGTGTGGACTCCTGGAATGGTGGTGGGCACCGGCTGTAGCAGTGGTGGAATGGGGAATCCTAGCTTTGTAGGCTCAATACATGGACTCTTCTGGTGGCAGGATGTCAACTGTGGTGGTGTCGGTACCCTTATTGATTGCCCTGGCTGTGGTAGCCTGGAGCTGTGTTTGGGTCCCCAGCCACTGAACTCTATTTAAGTACTTACTTTTTATTCTGTTGTATCTCAAAACAGCGCCAGATTGTGACAACAGAACACTTTTCACTGTATCTTGCTAAATATATGTGATGATAAATTATTCATTCATTCTATAATGATGCTAGTTAAGGATAAATATAATTAACACACCATTCTGACTGGCAAGGATACTATTATTCCTTCACTATCGCTGGATCAAAATCGTGGACCCACCTTCCTAGGCGAACCCAGACCAAACGTGCTGCATTGCTTCAAGAAAGTGCTCTATCAAATTTCTCTAGGACAATTGGCTACAACTGATGCCCTTACCAAGGATACTGACACCCAGGGAAAGAATAATGTGAAACAAAACATCGTAAGAGAAGGTCCCTGCTCTTTTTTCAGGAATGCAATGAAATTTTTTTGTGTCCATTTGAAAGAGCAGAGTACAGCATTTTCATTACAGAAAAATGGCAGCTCAGACAGTGCAGCGTTCCATCAAAGTTGAGCTGACAGCCTGAGTTATATGCTCAAGTCTCTGGAGCAGATACAAAGAACTTGTAAAATTACATCTATCATTAGGTCTTCTGGATAGCATAGTTGATTCCAGGAATTTGATTATTTTTAACTAAACAAACGACAGGGATATAAAATTAGGACTGGAAAACATCAAGTTGGAAACCTTACTTCCAATGGACAGGTATTATTAAGCAGGAGGACGTGCATATAACTTCAATAAGCAAGGCATTTGGTTAAAGACAGAAAGTGTCTCCCTCTGAATCAAGTTGGTGTGTTTCCTTCAGACAGTTCAGATGTGGGTACCTTTTGATTGGATATGAGCATAAAGGACATCCTACCATTTTCCTATTTGTCACAGATGAAGTTTGATGTTTGGCAAGTATTGCCAGTAGTCTGTATTTCTAGAAGCCAAATGAGCTTCTTAAGAGTTACACCTGTCACAACTTATATCTTGTAAGGCTAGCTGCATGCAGCTTTTACTGTGTGCTCACTCTGGACCCAGTCAAGGGATGTTGAATTGGGAAGGGGCTGCCCACAGAGAGCAATCTTCCTCCCTGGCTGTCTTACCTCCTGTCTGGAATTACATGCTGATCAACTTATCTTCCCTTGGAGGGCTCATCTTGATTCTCTGGTTAGGTCCCACTGGCAATGCTAGTGGCCACCACTTCCGGTGGTGCTGCTGACACTTCTGAAGTTCTGGCTTCTGATTTGCTGGCAGCTGACACAATTGTGCTTTACATCTCAGACACAGTAGTGCAGCAATGATCTATCCCCAAGGGAATCTGTGTGCCCTGTCAGTAAAACACCCCCAAACTAAAAAAAAAATGTTTATTCTGCTTGGACTCTAAGAATTTAGATGGCAGGAGTACCCAAAGATTTTGTGGTGGCTGATAGACTTTCATTAAATTTTATTCAGGTTGTGGATGTTTCCCAGCCCATCAGAAGAGAGCTTGGATGCTTTGAAAGGAAAAGATGTTCCCTGTCATAAAGAGAAAGTTAAACGTATTCACAAGGCACTAAGTAGAACAATGATAACCTAGAGCTTTGTTTTACTTATCCCAAGGATTTGGGAAAAAGTTTCCTGGACGAGCTACAGGCATTTTCTGTTTCCTTTTTCTGTTGATGTCAGTTCTCTTCAAAGTTCTCTTTGCATTATTTGGACAGGCTGAAGATGGTGGGTTCAGTGAGCTTCTGTATTTTTTCATTCCATCTGTCGCATGCTTGTTTGAAAAAGAAAGAAGTTCTAAATTCAAATCTATATGCCAATTTTCTAGCTGTATTCTTGGATTGTCATGTGTGATGCTTGAAAGCAATGTAGTTCAGCTCACTCACTATCAACTTAAAATAATTTTGTTTATTTTTAACCTAAGAATAACCTGATTTGCTAATTTGCTCACGAACAATGTCATTCATTAGATAAAAATGGGTGTTTTTATTTCACTTTTCAGATCATGGTAAATGGAAACATGGAAACATGATTACGAGGATACCAAAACTGGGAACTTAACATTCAGGGCTTTATGATGTTTTCGAGAGACAGCAGAGAAATGTTGACACTGTTAATAGAAGTGAAATGAGGACAGTTGTGAGAGATGACCTAGGCTCAGGTGACATGAGCGATATGGCCTAATGGATAAGGCATCTGACTTCAGTGTTAATTGGGGTGCATATGAGAAGACTGCAGCTTCGAACACTGCTGCTGTAACTGGGGGGCGCATAAGCAGGGGAAAAAGTCAGTGATAGCCCAAAGACTGCAATAAATTTCAGAACCCAGTAAAGGAGCATCAAAAAGATAATGAACTCAAGAAAAATAAACTACAAGTGCAAACTAGTAAAGAACGTAGAAATAACAATAAAACTTCTTTAAATATATAGAAAGGGAGAGCTCAAAGTAAACATAGGCCTCTTAGACAATGAATCTGGGGCGATGGTTTTGGGGAAGCAGGAAATGGCAATGGAGTTCCCAAATATTTTATATCAATCTTTATGGTGGAAGATACTGCTATTATCCCAATAGCTTAAAAATCTACAGGGGAAGAATTAAGTATCATAACCATTACTAGAGAAGTAGTCTTAGACAAGCCAATGGGGCTTAAGGCAGATAAGTCTCCAGGCCCAAAATGTTTGCGCCCTAGGATCCTAAAGGAGGTAGCGACAGAGATAGTAAATGCATTGGTCGTAACTTTCCATAAATCACTGGATTCTGGTGTGGTATCAGAGGACTGGAAAACTGCCACTGTGACAGCTCTATTCAAAATGGGAGGGAGACAAAAAGTAAGTAACTAGTAGTTAGTTATCCTGACATCTATTTTTGGAAAAGTATTGAAATCAGTTAAAGAAGTAGTAGCAAGTGTATTTAGAAAATCATAGTCTAATGAAGCAGAGTCCACATGGCTTCATAAAAGTTAAACTGTGCCTGATTAATAAATTAGTGTTTTTGAGGCAGTGTCAACCAGAGTGAATAGAGGGGAACCAGCAGATGTGTCATATTGGACTTCCAGAATGTGTTTGACAGGGTACCTCCCAAAGGTTTAAGACACAAGAGAAGAGCCCAGAGTGTTGGGAAGTAGTATTTTGACATGGATGGAGAATTATCTCATGGACAGAAAACAGCAAGTGGTTGGTAATGCATGACCAGGGGTGGTTCCACGGAGATCAGTGCTGGGCGCACAACTGTTTATACTATACATTAGTGACTTAGAGGAAGGAAGTGAATGCACTGAAGCCAAACTTGGAGAAAAAAAAATAGGAAAGGCAAGTTGTAAGAGGGATACAAACAGTTCAGAGATATTGATAGTTAAGTGAATGGGCACAAGTTGGGAAATAGGATGAACGGGAAAATGCAAAGTTTTTAATTCTTGAAGGGAGAATAAGAGAACAAAATATTACTTAAATTGAGAAAAACTGCAGAAAGCTGCAATGCAAGGGGACTTAAGGATATTTGTGTACAAGATATAGAAATCTAGCACACAAGTGCAGCAGGTATTTAGGAGGGCTAATGAAATGTTGGCCCTTATTTCAAGTGTAAGTGTAGTGAAGTCTCACTGCAACTATATGAGATTATGGTGAGATCACATCTGGAGTACTGTGAGCAGTTTTGGTCCTGTTAATGAGGGAAGACATCATTTCATTGGAGGCAGTTCGGAGAAGGTTTACAAGGATGTTCCCTGGTGTGGACAGGTTGGAACTGTACTCATTGGAATTTAAAAGATTGAGAGATGATCTTATTGAAATATACAGAATTCTTAAGAGGCTTGAAAGGGTAAAATCTGAGTGGATGATTTCCCTCTTCGGGAGAGTCTAGGAGCAGAGGGCATAGTCTCTGCAAAAAGGGTTGCAAATTTAAGACTGAAATGAGAGGAGTTTCTTCTCTCAGCAGGTTGAAAATCTTTGGAACTCCTTGCCACCGGGAGTTGTGAAGACAGAGTTCTTGTATATGTTTAAGGCTGGGATAGTTAGAATATTGAGCAGTAGGGAATTAAAGATTTCAGGGAAAGAAGAGGAAATTGGTTGTGAGGAATTTCAGATCAACCATAATCCTATTGAATGGCATAGCAGATTTGAGGGGCTGAACAGCCTATTCCTGTGCTATTTCTTATGGTCTAATGGTCTTACAAGTTCTTGCAAGGTACTGTTTTAAAAAAAAAACACAATGTTGTGATGAAGCAGTAAAGAGTGTGGTAAAATTAGTGTCTTTTTGGTGTGTCTTGATGTTGTTAAATCTTAATTAATTTTTGTATCTGTTTGAGCAAAAGCTGAAATTACATAGAATATGCGATGCAACCATAAGGCTGTTTGACCAAGTTAATCTGTACCGATGTTTATATTCCACACAAACCTCTCCCATTACGTCCTTCTCATTTCAGCCTGTCAGCATATCCTTGCATTGTCTTTTTGTCATGAGCTTGTCCTGTTTCCTTTTCAAAAACAATTGAACTACTTGCTGCAATCTTTTATGTTGTAGTATATTCCATACTCTAATTGCTCTCTGGATAAAGATACTTCTTATTTTTGTTAGGATCTGTTAATAACAGGCTTATATTTAGAGCCCCTAGTTTGGATTCTTCCACACGAAACATTATTCATTTCTACCCTGTCCCGTAACTTTCAAGACTATTATCAGCTTACCTCATCAAAACAGTTGACAATCTTGGTGACTAGTTTCCTTTGCAGATGTTGCTGCTGTAGAATTTATTTTAAGAATTCCTACAGTGTGGAAACAGGCCATTCAGCCCAAAAAGTCCACACAAACTCTCTGTAGAGCATCCCACCAAGACTGACGTCCCTCCCACCCCACCCTATCACTATAACCCTGAATTTCCCATGGTTAATCCACCCAATCTATACACTATGAGCAATTTAGCATGGCCAATCCACCTAACCTACACATCTGATCCAAGATCCCTAGTACCTTGAGACAGCAATGCTAACCACTGAGCTACAATGCTGCTGTACTCAGTGTAAATTATTTATTGCTGTGCCATTATTTATTCAAATTTCTAATGCATAGAAGGCTGCAAACTATAGCAAGTAAATGTATTCTATAATGTTCATGGCAGCAGCAAATAGCTGTGGCGAAAAGTCTTGATTGTCTTTGTCTTGATTGTCTCTGAAATATTGGTGTTCGCAAATCGTTTCCATACTGCATTGGGAAATCTTCAAAATAGTTGAAATATTTTTCAGAATGAAAAGAGGAATTCCTATTCTTGTATCCTCTCTCATTCACAGCAGCCATTAAGAGGAATGACATTCCATTTAATCAATAAAGCAACGGTCCCATACATTTTACATCTGTCTCTACTGGACCTGAAATATCTTAATCCTGGTGGCCTTTAGTGTATTTGTTTTAATTTGTTTTAATGTAATTTTAATGTAAGAACTATAACAGGTAAGGCACATGAGCTTAGAACCTGGATTAGTTCATGGAACTACAATGTTGTAGCCATGGTTGTGAGAAGGAGGAGGAATACCACTTCCAAGTGTTCAAGGATATTGGCTGCCCAAAGAACTGGATCAGGAGATGCCTACAGGAACAGCATCAGAAAGATTCTACATTCCCTGACACACTCATCAAGCTACCTTACATCAGGAACACGTCAGAACTCACAACAAGAATTCGACGACCGCTGGCCATCAGAGTGGCACATAAGCCCACATCAACCCTACGACAAATGCTCACCCGAACGAAAGACCCACTCCCTGCCATGGACAGGACCAATGTCATCTACAAGATCCCCTGCAGAGACTGCGAGAAACACTACATCAGACAAACAAGAAGGAAATGAACAACAGGAGTACATGAACACCAACTGCTACAAAAAGACACGACCAATACTCAGTCACCTCAATCCACATGGACAAGGAGAACCACGACTTCGACTGGGATGACACCAAGATCCTGGGACAGGCTAGGCAGAGACAAGCGCAAGAATTCCTGGAAGCATGGCACTCCACGAAGCAGGCTATTAATAAACACAATGAACTCAACCCCATATACATTCCAGTACGGAGGAAACCCAAAAGTGAGGCAAACCTTCGCAACGGGCCCCAGAGTTTAAAAACCAGGCTGGAAAACATGCTGATGCTTCATCAGAGGCTGCACTGAAGATGTTACTAAGCATGGTAATGAAACATCTGTGGAACAACAAGCCAGCTCGGCGAGCCGACCAACCTCAACAAGGATTCTTGGCAGCGTGGAGGAACAGAGGGATCTTGGGCTCCAGGTCCAGAGATCCCTCAAAGTTGCTACCCGAGTTGAAAAGGTTGTTAAGAAGGCATATGGTGTGTTGGCTTTCATTGGCAGGGGGATTCAGTTTATGAGTCACGAGGTTATGCTGCAGCTGTATAAAACCCTGGTTAGGCCACATTTGGAATATTGTATCAGTTCTGGTTGCCTCATTATAGGAAGCATGTGGAAGCTGTAGAGAGGGAGCAGAGGAGATTGGCCAGGATGATGCCTGGACTGGAGGGCATGTCTTATGAGGAAAGGTTGAGAGACCTAGGGCTTTTCTCATTGAAGCGAAGAGGGATGAGAGATGACTTGATAGAGGTGTTCATGGTGATGATAGGCATAGATAGAGTCAGTAGCCAGAGACTTTTTCCCAGGGTGGAAATGATTGTTATGAGGGGGCATATTTTTAAGGTAATTGGAGGAAGGTATAGGGGAGATGTGTGAAAATAGATAAGTCCCCTGGGCCAGATGGGGTGTATCCTAGGATTCTCTGAGATGCTAGGGAGGAGATTGCAGAGGCTTAGGCTTTGATCTTTATGTTGTCATTATCTTCAGAAATAGTGCCAGAAGACTGGTGGATAGCTAATGTTGTCTCCTTATTCAAGAAGGGGAGGAGGGACAATCCTGGTAATTACCGACCAGTGAGCCTTACTTCGGTTGTGGCTAAAGTATTGGAAAGGATTACACGAGATAGGACTTATAATCATCTAGAAAGGAATAATTTGATTCGGGATAGCCAACACGGTTTTGTGAAGGGTAGGTCGTGCCTCACAAAGCTTATTGAGTTCTTTGAGAAGGTGACCAAACAGCTGGATGAGGGTAAAGCAGTTGATGTGGTGTCTATGGATTTTAGTAAAGCATTTGATAAGGTTCCCCACTGTAGACTATTGCATAAAATACGGAGTCATGGGATTGAGGGTGGTTTAGTGATTTGGATCAAAAATTGGCTAGCTGGAAGAAGACAGAGGGCGGTGGTTGATGGGAAATGTTCATCCTGGAGTTCAGTTACTAGTGATGTACCATAAGGATCTGTTCTGGGGCCACTGCTGTTTGTCATTTTTATAAATGACCTGGATGAGGGCATAGAAGGATGGGTTAGTAAATTTGCAGACGACACTAAAGTCAGTGGAGTTGTGGAAAGTGTGGAAGGATGTTGTAGGTTACAGAGGGGCATAGATAAGCTGCAGAGATGGGCTGAGAGGTGGCAAATGGAGTTTAATTTGGAAAAGTGTGAGGTGATTCACTTTGGAAGGAGTAACAGGAATACAGAGTACTCGGCTAATGGTAAGATTCTTGGTAGTGTGGATGAGCAGAGGGATCTCAGTGTCCGTGTACATAGATCCCTGAAAGTTTCCACCTAGATTGATAGGGTTGTTAAGAAGGCGTATGCTTTGTTAGGTTTTATTGGTAGAGGGATTGAGTTTCGGAGCCATGAGGTCATGTTGCAGCTGTACAAAACTTTGGTGCGGCCGCACTTGGAGTATTGCATATAGTCCCGGTCGCCACATTATAGGAAAGATGTGGAAGCTTTGGAAAAGGTGCAGAGAGATTTACTAGCATGTTGCCTGGTATGAAGTGAAGATCATCTGAGGAAAGGCTGAGGGGCTTGAGGCTGTTTTCATTAGAGAGAAGGGGGTTAAGAGGTGACCTAATAGAGACATACAAGATGATCAGAGGATTAGATAGGGTGGACATTGAGAGACTTTTTCCTCAGATGGAGATGGCTAGCACAAGGGGACATAGCTTTAAATTGAGGGTTGATAGATATAAGACAGATGTCAGAGGTAGATTCTTTATGCAGTGAGTAGTAAGGGTGTGGAAATGCCCTGCCTGCAACAGTAATAGATTTGCCAAGGTTAAGGACATTTAAAAGGTCATTGGATAAACATATCGATGATAATGGAATAGTGTAGGTTCAATGGGCTTCAGTTTGGTTTCACAGGTCGGCGCAACATCAAGGGCTGAAGGGGCTGTACTGCGCTGTATTCTATGTTTTATGTTCTTGAGGTAGGTTCTTTACACAGAGAGTGCTGGGTGCGTGGGATGCACTGCCAGCGGTGGGAATGGAGTCAGATACATTGGGGACATACAAGCGACTCTTGGACAGGCATGTGGATGTTAGTAAAGTGTAGGGTATGTTGTAGGGTAGTTTGATCTTAGAGTAGGATAATAGGTTAGCACAACACCTTGGGCTGAAGGGCCTGTACTGTGTTGTGCTGTTGTATGTTCTATGTTCTATGTTCTGTGCTTGAGAGGGGAATTGCCACAGGGAACTCTTGCATGCCTCCCTGTTACTCCTGGTTGGCATCCATTTTTCTGGCTAAACCTTTGGTGTGAACACATCCCTGAAACTCCTGTTTACAAAATTTTCTGCCTCCTGTAAGCTCCCCAGTGAGACTAACTGCCACTCCAACCGATCTATATGGTCTGAGAGGAGCACAGGTGGACACACTTGGTGTTGACGTTGTTGCCAGGGATATTATCAGGGTGACATGGTAGCTCAATGGTTAACGCTGCTCTCACACAGTGCCAGGGACCAGGGTTTAATTCCAGCCTTGGATTACAGTCTGTGTGGAATTTGCATGTTCTCCCTATGTCTACATGTGTTTACTCCAGTTTCCTTCCACAGTCCAAAGATGTACAGGTTAGGTGGATTGGACGTTCTAATTTGTCTGTAATGTCCAGGGGCTGCACAAGCTAGATGAATTAGCCATCGTAAACGTAGGTTCATGGGGCTAGAGTAGGACTAGATTTAAGTGAGATCTTCGTGGGTCAGTAGTGACTCAATGGGCCAAATGCCCTTTCTCCACACTGTCGGGATCCTATGATATGACTTCTTCATGATCATCCACATCTCACAGGAGGAGTATCCCACTCCACTAACTGCTTTGACTACCCATGTACTAGCTAATGGATTAAAAATAAAGGAATGGCTTTATCTTGGTATACTTTAGTGCTGCTCGCTCTCTTCTCGGCAAAGTCACATGCACACCAAAGCCCAGACCTTGAACTCAACAGCAGCAATTCAACCTCACAGACCACCTCAGAAATGGCTCCTCCCGCTACAGCTGTCTTATATACTGCTGATAGGAAGGAAAATCTTCTCTTAGTATCTTCCTCAGCTACTTCTCATTACCAACATCAGTAATGAAGAGAGGTTGGACAAACTAAAAATGTTTTCTTTAGACTAGTGGAGATTGAGAGGGGACACATTGGAGATGTATAAAATTATAAGGGGCCTAGATAGTGTAGACAGGAAGAAAGTTTTTCCCCTTGATGGGGCTATCAATGACCAAGGGACATAGGTTTAAGCTAAGGTGCAGACATTTAGAGGAGAAACCTTTTCATCCAAAAGGTGTTTGGAAACTTGAACTCACTGTCTATAAGGGAAGTAGAGGAAGAAACCCTCATAACATTTCAGAAGTATTTAAATGTTCTGAAGGACCTAAATCTGTATGATGTGATTCTATGATTCTATGGCACAGTGTGTTCACTGAATTGCCCTGTTAGTTTATATAACTTCCATTGGAGGGCCCAAGGCCTTGAAGGCTCTTAAATACTAACTGTCTGCTGCACAGATTTTGCCCTTAGCTGAATCTGCTGGAGTCTTTGAAAGCAAGGGGGAAGGCCTTAGGGCTCCCATTGACCCTGAAGGTGTGCTGATATGAAAGCCCAACAACAGCTGCTTGTGGTATCAATCCAACTTGAATTGTGATCACACCTCCAGATCACCCTGAAGGGAAGGCTATCCTGGATGGAGGTCTGGATGCCTTCTCCCCTTTTTGCCTTGCTATCGTTGTTTGGAACCCAGGCACAGACCATGTTGGAATAACTGTGCTGGCAAAGGTTGTTGAAGCAGGTAACTATTTGCCCTCTGTGTCATTCATTTCATCGTCCCCTGAGATGGAGTCTTCTGGCTCAGAGATGTTATGGGCCCTTAATCTTGCATGGCGGTGACCTATAGTGGAGAACGAATAGAAATACCTTACACTTCATCACATTATGGACACTTCATTTTATCAACTTCTTCTGTGTACTTATGGAAAGGTTGCCTCATTATACTTATGACTGACTGATCCGACTTTGCCTCTGTGATAGACCTCTGTCCCATTCCCTAGCAACCTCAATGACTATTTGGTGAGATGAGGTGAGGTGACAATACTTAGGACTGCCACTTTACCCTCGTCCCTCTCCTCTGTCTCACATTGTAGGTCTACTTATCTTGCATAATCAAGTGCACTTTCCAGGCACCTAAGCCTCCCTCTGAATTATCTGCATCCCCATCTTTTATATTTATCTGTCAGTTGCATGTTGTGTCCAAATACATACAAAAGCCCAACTACTATAATTTTGATGTCAATTGCTAAGTGGTGCTAAGGATGATCTCACATTCAGTCTTCTGACACAGCTGCCCACTTGCACATATGCTTTATTAATGAAACTTCCATAATTCTGAGAAACTCTGATCCGTGAAGCTCATTGATCCATTTCCTGACTGGGCCCCAGTTTGGCTCATTACCACATAATTGCCCACCTCTTCTGCATTCTCCATCCACTGTATGAGTGGATGGTCTTCTGACGCCAGGTGTGAGAAAAGGAATCTCCTGCCTTTCTTTGCTGGCCTAGAGGAGAATCTGCAAGGATGCGTTGCTGAGCTGTGAGCTGCTGTGTGACATGGAGCCTCCTGTTTAACCGGGAGTCTGATCCATAACTTGCCATGCTACAACTTTGTTCATTAGCAGTGGGTTTCATCCATGAAAAGGTTCCTGCTGCGGAAAAACATAAGTCTCCTGAGCATGCTTTAACTTTTAACTATAACTGTGTGGGAAACTGGAAAGAAAAAGAGCACAGCAATTGCACACTTCAGATTTTGTGTTTTGAAGTGAGACAGCACAGTTAAAATCCTGTCCAGTATTTTAGTCAAGGCTGGTTCATCCGTTTATAAGATTCCACTATAACTTTCTTGTCTTTATACTCAATGCATTCATTTTTAAAGCCCAGAATTCTGAGTGCCCTGTCAATCAATTGCTCAGCCTGCTGTGCTACATCTGGTGACTTTGTGCACAGGTCCACCACAGATACCTTTTGCTTCTTTAGAATTATACCCCTTTGCTTTATATTGTCTGTCCTCATTCTTCAAATCAATCACTACACACTTCTCAGTAGCTCATCATAGTTTTGATTCTTCCAAGTTATAGGTCTTCTGCACTCTTTGAAATTGTGCACTGAGCCCCTAAATCTTTGTCATTGAAAGAGATCAAAAAGAGCACTGGGCCAAAACTGATCGCTGGAGATCTCCAGTTGGAAAACCAATTTGTTTACTATTACTGTAGTAAAACAAAGAACTCCTGATACTGAAGATGGGTCACTGGATTTGAACATTAACTCTGCTTTCTTTCCACAGATGCTATTAGGCCTGCTGAGTTTCTCCAGCAATTTCTGTTTTTGTTCATGACTACTTTGTTAGCTGTATTTCGGCCAATTTTATATTCATACTGCCACTGTCACTCTTAATCCATCTACTTTCACTTTGTTCACAAGTCCATGGATCTAGAACTTTATTCAAGTCTCATTAACTTGACTGAGTTTTTTGAAGAAGTGACAAAGAAGATTGAAGAAGGCAGAGCGGTGGACATTGTCTGTCTGGTCTTCAGCCAGGCATTCAACAAGGTCCCGCATGATAGACTGGTTAACAAGGTTAGAGCACATGGAATACAGGGAGAATAGCCATTTGGATACAAAATTGGCTTGAAGGTAGGGGGCAGAGTATAGTGGTGGAAACCTGTTGTTTTGGAATGAAGACCTGTGACCACAAGGGTAAGTGCCTGGTCCACTGCTTTTTGTCATTCTTATAAATGATTTGGATGTGATGTAGGAAATATGATTAATAAGTTTGTGGATGACACCAAAATTGGTGGTGTACTAGACAGCGAAGGGCCTTGATCAGATAGGTCGATGGGCTGAGGAGTGGCAGATGGAGTTTAATTCAGATAAATGTGTAGTGTTGCATTTTGGGCAAATTAGTGTAGGACTTATACACTTAATAGTAGGGTCCTGGGAAACGTTGCCGAACAAAGAGACCTTAGAGTGCATGTTCATAGTTCCTTGAAAGTGGAGTCACAGGTAGACAGAGTAGTGAAGCTTGGTATGTCTCCCTTTATTGGTCACTGAATTGAGTAAAGGAGTTGGGATGTCATGTTGCAGCTACACAGGATGTTGGTTAGGACACTTTTGGAATACTGTGTTCTGTTCTGGTCTCCTGCTGTAGGGAAGATGTTTTTGAATTTGAAGGGTTCAAAAAAGATTTACAAGGATGTTGCTGGGTTTGAGCTTTAGGGAAAAGCAGTATTGGCTATTTTCCCTGGAACACCAGATGCAGAAAGGTAACCTTCTTAAGGTTTATAAAATCATGAGTGGCTTGGATAGGGTGAATAGACAAGGTCTTTTCCTCAGGGTGGGGGAGTCCAAAAACTAGGTTTAAGGTGAGAGGGGAAAGATTTAAAAGTGACCTAAGCGGCAGTTTTTTCCTGCAGACGGTGGTGCATGCATAAAATGAGATGTCAGAGGAAGTGATGGAATCTGGTAGAATTACAACATTTAAATCCATCTGGATGAATACATGAACAGGAAGGGCTTAGAGGGATGTGGGCTATGTGGTTGACACTTAACTGCCCTCTGGGCCAATAGGGATGAACAATAAGTGCAGGTCTAGCCAGTGAAGCCCACATCCCATGAATGAATTGAAAGAAGCCTTTCTGGCAAATATGTCCAAGAATAATTTAGTATATCTGGTGAGCAGGAAAGGTTAGACATATGGGCCTGTTTTCGTGCTGTAGAACTCCATGATTCCAAGTCCATCCCGATCACATCATAGTACTCTACTTAATGAAAAACTCAACCAAGTTAGTAAAACACTGTTTGTCTATTTCAAAGCCATGCAAGCTTTCTTTTGTTAATTCATATTTGACTGTTAACTTTGTCCAGGATTATTGTTTCTAAAAACTTCCTAAGCACCGAGTTTAATAAGAGGTTAATCGGATTGACCTGTATTTGCTTTGGTTATCTATACACTTTTTTTGCATAGAGTGAAAGATTTGCACTTCTCCAAATTTCTGGCACTATCTTGTATCTAAGAAGGATTGGAAGATTGCAGTTATTGACCTCTTAATTTCCATTTTTACACCTATCATTATCCCCTGCAGCATCTGATCCAGTTAATTTTATTTGATCAGATGCCATTTCCGCCACCTCCAGCAAGATGCCACCACGAGACACATATTCCCCTCTGCTCCATTGTCCACGTTCCACAGGGACTGATCCATCCTGGACACCCTGGTCCACACTTCCTTCACGCCCAACACCTCCCCACAGCACCTTCCCCTGGGGGTCCCAAACATATCTTTGAGGTGAAACAACACTTCACCTGCACTCCCAAGAATCTAGTCAACTGCATTCGCTGCTCACAATGTGGCCTCCTGTACACTGGGGAAACGAAATGAAAACATCTACATTCTGCTTGCAAAAAAGACCCTGAACTACCTGTTGCCTGCCACTTCAATGGACCACCTTGCTCCCTGGCCAACATCTCTGTCTCCAGCTTGCTACAGTGTTCCCGGGAAGCCCAATGCAAGCTGGAGGAACACCTCATTTTCCGCTTGGGGACCCTACAGACCTCCGGACTCAATATTGAGTTCAATAATTTTAGAGCCTAAACTCTCCCATGTCCCAGCGCCCCCACCCCAAACACCAACCCATGTTACCACATAGCCTGCCACTACACATCCCCTGTTGTTAGTCACTAACAATCCCCATTAACAACTACTCACCCTCCCTTACTATCGTTAGCAACTCCTTTGTTTGTCCAACTGTCTTTCTCTCTCTTTGGGCTCTATCCTATCATTTACTTCCTACCCCTACCCACCTCCCTATTTTCTGCATATAAACTGATGGTTTCCCAGACACCACCAGTTCTGAGGAAGGGTCACTGGACCCAAAACTTTAACTCTGCTTTCTCCTCCACAGATGCTGCCAGACCTGCTGAGCTTTTCCAGCAACTTTGTTTTTGTTCTTGATTTACAGCATCCACAGTTCTTTGGGTTTTTACCTTTATTTCATAACTCTTTGAAATGTAGACAGCCTTTCTAATTCTTCTTTATCAATTTTTAATCCAACCTGACTTTCAACTCTGATGAAGGGTCTAGGCCCAAAACGTCAGCTTTTGTGCTCCTGAGATGCTGCTTGGCCTGCTGTGTTCATCCAGTTCCACACTTTGTTATTTTGGATTCTCCAGCATCTGCAGTTCCCATTATCTCTGACTTTCAACTACTTCCTTCTTCACAATGAGTTTGGAAGCATCTTCTATCTTTGAAAAGACAGATGTAAAAGTATATGTTTAACGACTCAGTTATGCTCTCTGCCTCAATGCAAAAAGTTCCTTTTGCTTCCATTTTCATTTTTCTTTTCCATTTACTGCCCTTTCACTTTCACTGATTATAAGGCAATGCAAGACTTAGAGATTTCCCTTCATGTTTTATCTGTCACCTCACTTACTGTCTGTTTCTCTTAGTTTCTTTTTTCCACTTTGCCTCCAAATGTTCAATATTTGTCCCTTATTTAATTTATAGAAAATATGTACTGATGTAATCTTTCATATTGATATAAAACAGTAACTCATCAGATCATATTCTAAGAAGGGTATCTGTTATGGGGATGTTTGACTATAAGGAAATAAGGATGACTTTACAAAAACACAAGCAAAATCTGATGATGCTGAAAATTTGAAACAGAAGCAGAAAATGTTGGAAATACTTGGAATGCTATTCAGCTCTGTGGAAAGAAACAGATTTGATCTTTTGGAATGATGATAATCATACATCGAAGGTTTATGTGGGGTCTTTATCGTGTTTAGAGATATCAGTGAGGGTTGATTCAGTTGATATGATGACTATATGATGGAACAGAAACATGCCAATGGTTTGGAACCAATCCCCATATCAGCAGTATTTTTTTTTATTTATTAATGAGATGGGATTGTTGGCTAGGCTAGCATTTATTGCCCATTGCTAGTTGTCCTTTAGAATGTAGTAGTGAGCTGCCATTTTAAACTGATATAGCCCATTTTCTGTAAGTAGACTTGTAATGTCAGTTAAGGAAGATGTTCTAGGATTTTGACGCAGCGACACTGAAGGATAGGCAGTATATTTCCAAGCCAGGCTGGTGTTTGGCTTGAAGGAGTAATTCTAGCTGGTGATATGCCCATGTTTCTGCTGCTCTTCTCCTAATGGGTAGAAGTGGTTGTGTGTATCGATAGGTACCTGGGACTTCGATGTTGTGGCCATTTTGGAGACATAGATAGAGCAGGGTCAAGAATGGATGTTGCAGGTTCCAGGGTTGAGATCTTTCATCAATTGCTTCGCCACTTGCGAGGATCTTTGCATCCTCGCTCTCCACTGGAGTCGTACCTAAGGACTGGAGAGAGGCAAATGTAATTCCTCTCTTCAAGAAAGAAAATAGGGAAATCCCCGACAATTACAGACCAGTAAGTCTCACGTCTGTCGTCTGCAAGGTGTTAGAAAGGATTCTGAGGGATAGGATTTATGACCATCTGGAAGAGCATGGCTTGATCAAATGCAGTCAACACGGCTTTGTGAGGGGCAGGTCATGCCTCACAAACCTTATCGAGTTCTTTGAGGATGTGACTAGAAAAGTTGATGAGGGTCGAGCTGTGGATGTGGTGTATATGGACTTCAGTAAGGCATTTGATAAGGTTCCCCATGGTAGGCTTATTCAGAAGGTCAGGGGGAATGGGATACAGGGGAACTTAGCTGTCTGGATACAGAATTGGCTGGCCAACAGAAGGCAGTGAGTGGTAGTAGAAGGAAAATATTCTGCCTGGAAGTCAGTGGTGAGTGGTGTTCCACAGGGCTCTGTCCTTGGGCCTCTACTGTTTGTAATTTTTATTAATGACTTGGATGAGGGGATTGAAGGATGGGTCAGCAAGTTTGCAGACGACATGAAGGTCGGAGGTGTCGTTGACTGTATAGAGGGCTGTTGTAGGCTGCAGCGGGACATTGACAGGATGCAGAGATGGGCTGAGAGGTGGCAGATGGAGTTCAACCTGGATAAATGCGAGGTGATGCATTTTGGAAGGTCGAGTTTGAAAGCTGAGTACAGGATTAGGGATAGGATTCTTGGCAGTGTGGAGGAACAGAGGGATCTTGGTGTGCAGATGCATAGATCCCTTAAAATGGCCACCCAAGTGGACAGGGTTGTTAAGAAAGCATATGGTGTTTTGGCTTTCATTAACGGGGGATTGAGTTTAAGAGTCGTGAGATCTTGTTGCAGCTCTATAAAACTTTGGTTAGACCACACTTGGAATACCGTGTCCAGTTCTGGTCGCCGTATTATAGGAAAGATGTGGATGCTTTGGAGAGGGTTCAGAGGAAGTTTACCAGGATGCTGCCTGGACTGGAGGGCTTATCTTATGAAGAGCGGTTGACTGAGCTCGGACTTTTTTCATGGGAGAAAAGGAGGAGGAGAGGGGACCTAATTGAGGTATACAAGATAATGAGAGGCATAGATAGAGTTGATAGCCAGAGACTATTTCCCAGGACAGAAATGGCTAACACGAGGGGTCATAGTTTTAAGCTGGTTGGAGGAAAGTATAGAGGGAATGTCAGAGGCGGGTTCTTTACACAGAGTTGTGAGAGCATGGAATGCGTTGCCAGCAGCAGTTGTGGAAGCAAGGTCATTGGGGTCATTTAAGAGACTGCTGGACATGCATATGGTCACAGAAATTTGAGGGTGCATACATGAGGATCAATGGTCAGCACAACATCGTGGGCTAAAGGGCCTGTTCTGTGCTATACTGTTCTATGTTCTATGTCAGGGAAGGTGGTAAAGGAGGGGAAGGTGTAGCTTTGTTAGTTAAGGACAATATAACGGTGGCTGAAAGATCTTTTGATGAGGACTCGTCTACTGAGGTGGTATGGGCTGAGGCCAGAAACAGGAGAGGAGAGGTAACACTGCTAGGAGTTTTTTATAGGCCCCTGCAAATTTCCAGGGATGTGGAGGAGTGGATCAGCAAAACTATTCTCGGCAGCAGTGAAAGGAACAGGGTGGTCATTATGGGAGACTTTAACTTCCCTAACATTGACTGGAGTTGCTATAACTCTAGTACGTTGGATGGATCAGTTTTTGTCCAATGTGTGCAGGAGGGTTTCCTAACTCAGTATGTCGAAGGGCCGACAAGAGGGGAGGCCACATTGGATCTGGTACTTGGTAATGAACCAGGCCAGGTGTTTGATTTAGTGGTAGGTGAGCACTTTGGAGACAGTGACCATAATTATGTTTACCTTAGCAATGGAAAGGGATAGAAACATGCCACAGGGCAAGAGTTTTAGAGGGGGAAAGGGCAATTATAATGCAATTAGGCGAGACTTTGGAGGCACAGAATGGGTTAGCAAAATGCAGGGGATGGAGACAATCGAAATGTGGAGCTGGTTTAAGAAACAGATATCTAGCGTGTCCTTGATAGGTATGTCCATGTCCGGCAGGGAGGAAGCGATAAGTTAAGGGAACCATGGTTTATTAAAGAAATTGTATCTCTTGTTAAGCGGAAGAGAGAGGCTTATGTGACGATGAGACAAGATGGTTCAGATGAGGCCATGGAGAGTGACAGATTAGCTAGGAAGGGTTTAAGGAGAGAGTTAAGAAGAGCAAGGAGGGGACATGAGCAGACATTGGCAGGTAGAATAAAGGAGAACCCTAAAACTTTCTATAGGTATGTGAGGAATAAGAGGATGACTAGGGTAGGAATAGGGCCAGTCAAAGACAGAAGTTGGAAGTTGTGTGTGGACCCTGTGGAGATTGGAGAGGTGCTAAATGATTATTTCTCGTCTGTTTTCACTGAGGAACAGGAGAATATTGTAGAGGAAATGACTGAGTTACGGGCTACTAGAATTGAAAAGATTAAGGCTAGTAAGGAGGAAGTGTTATCAATTCTAGAAGGTACGAAGGTAGATAAATCCCCTGGGCCAGATGGGATTTTTCTGAGGATTGTCTGGGAAGCTAGGGAGGAGGTGGCGGAGCCTTTGGCCTTGATCTTTGAGCCCTCATTGTCTACAGGTTTAGTACCAGAGCACTGGGGGATTGCAA
Organism: Stegostoma tigrinum; assembly: GCF_030684315.1. NCBI lineage: Eukaryota > Metazoa > Chordata > Chondrichthyes > Orectolobiformes > Stegostomatidae > Stegostoma > Stegostoma tigrinum. Next base: position 62,877,476 of record NC_081358.1, on the reverse strand, counting down.
ATTTTGTGCTCTTGTTCAAGAAGGGCAGTAGAGATGACCCAGGTAATTATAGACCTGTAAGCCTTGCATCTGTTGTAGGAAGCATTTTGGAAAGAATTATAAGAGATAGGATTTATAATCATCTAGCAAGCAACAATTTGAATTGAGATAGTCAGCATGGATTCGTCAAGGGCAGGTCATGTCTCACAAACCTCGTTGAGTTTTTTGAGAAGGTGACCAAGCATGTGGATGAGGGAAGGGCTTTTGACGTATTGGAGAAAATACAGAGGCGTGGGATTGAGGGAGATTTAGCAGTTTGAATTAGAAACTGGCTTTCTGTATGAAGGCAACGAGTGGTGGTTGATGGAAAATATTCAGCCTGGAGTCAGGTCACTAGTGGTGTGCCTCCAGGATCTGTTTTGGGATCACTGCTGTTTGTCATTTTTGTAAATGACTTGGACGTAGGCATAGGTGGATGGGTTAGTAAGTTTGCAGATGACACTAAAGTCAGTGGAATGGTGGACAGTGTGGAAGAATGTTGCAGATTGCAGGAAGACTTGGATAAACTACAGAATTGGGCCGAAAGGTGGCAAATGGAATTTAATACGGATAAATGTGAGGTGATTCACTTTGGAAGGAATAATAGGAAGGCAGAATACCGGGTCAATGGAAAGATTCTGGTAGTGTATATGTGCAGAGGGATCTTGGTGCCCATGTATATAGATCCCTGAAAGTTGCCACCCAAGTTGATAGTGCTGTTAAGAAGGCTTACGGTGTGTTAGGTTTTACTGGTAGAGGGATTGAGTTCCGGAGCCTGATGTCATGCTGCAACTGCACAAAACGCTAGTGCGGCCTCATTTGGAATATTGCGTGCAGTTCTGGTCACCCCATTACAGGAAGGATGTGGAAGCACTGGAAAAGGTGCTGAGGAGATTTACCAGGATGTTGCCTGGTCTGGAGCACAGGCCCTGTGAAGAAAGGCTGACGGACTTGGGTCTGTTCTCATTGGAGAGAAGGAGGCTAAGAGGGGATTTAATAGAGACATACAAGATGATCAGAGGATTAGATAGGGTGGACAGTGAGAGTCTTTTTCCGAGGATGATGACTTCAGCTTGTAGAAGGGGGCATAGCTACAAATTGAGGGGTGATAGATTTAAGACAGATGTCAGAGGCAAGTTCTTTACTCAGAGAGTGGTAAGGGTGTGGAACACCCTGCCTGCCAATATAGTTAACTCAGCCATATTAGGGGCATTTAAATAGTCCTTGGATAAGCATGTGGATAATGATGGCATAGTGTAGGGGGAGGGGCTTAGATTAGTTCACAGGTTGGCACAACATCGAGGGCCGAAGGGTCTGTTCTGCACTGTATTGTTCTATGTTCTATCTTCTGTCTTTTATGTCCTATGTTCTATGGAAGCTGCTGTTCAAGTACCCTTGGTGATTCTCTGCAGTACATCTCATAAATAGTACTCACTGCTGCTAATGAGCATTAGTGGTGAAGGCAGTGGATATTTATGGATGTGGTGACAATCAAGTAGGCTGCTTTGCCCTCTATGGTATCAAGCTTCTTGAACATTGTTGGAGCTGTACCCAGGCAAGCACATTAGGAGAATTCCATCACACTCCTGAATTGTGCTATGTAGATGGTGAAAAGATTTTGGGGCATCAGAAAGGCAGTTACTTGCTGCAATGTTGCTAGTCTCTGACTGGCTCCTTTTTAACCATTCTATTAATACAGCTAGTCCACTTCCATTTCTGGAAGTTGATCGCAGGTGTTTCGGCAATGTTACTGTCAAGATACGTTGGTTAATTTCTCTTGTTGGAGATGACCATTGTCTGCCAATTGTGTGGCACAAATGTTATTTGCCTCTGGTTAACTCAAACCTGGATATTGTCCAAATTTAGACATAAACTGCTTTAGTATCTGGGGAGAGATAGTGGGAACTGCTGATGCTGGAGTCGGCCTGCTGAGTTCATCCAGCTCTGCACCTTTTTATCTTAGTGTCTGGGCAATTGTGAAAGGTTCTGAAAATTGTTCAATTATCCTTGAACATCCCACTTATGACTTTATAAAGGAGAGAGTGTCTTTGACGAAGCACCTGGAGATGGTTGGGTCTGGAACATTACCTTGATGAACTCACCCAGAGTTGTCCTTGGACTAAGACAATTGACCCCTAATAACCACAACCACCTTCCTTTGTGCTAGGTAAGACTCTAAACTATGGAGAATTTTCACCTGATTTCAACTCCAGTTTTGCTAACGTTCCTTGATACCACACTCAGTCAAATGCTGCCACGTGACTCTTTCTAAGGTCCTTTCTGGACTATAGCTGATTACTTCACTAAAAGACATCATCTGGCTTGTATGTTCTTCTTTATGTAGACACATCAAGGGACATGGAATTCTAAATGTTAAATTTCATAAATCCTTTCACTGTTTAATTCAAGAGGACACGTCATAAGCAATTAATTCATTTGTCTTTTTTACTCTGACACTTTTTGTCTTTCGTCCATTGCTTCATATTGCCATTGGTTAAACCACCTTTGGAGGGCAACTAATCAAGGGTTTGTTCATGTTGTTCTGTTCCAATACCCACTTCAGGAGGCTGACTGTACTTTTCCCTCCCTTTGTCTCCATTTTCCACCTCCCACAGTGGAGCCCTTGAGACAGAGAGCACACTGCATTACTGCAATGACCGTTTTATAATGCTCAAATGGCTGAACACATTGTAGCTAAACTTTGCTCTTTGCTGTGATCACATTTTTGCTATACTACAAACCAATAAAATGAATTCTATTTTAAGTTACAGACTATAGACCAGCAGAAAGGGTGCCTGAGAAGTGAAAGCTGCATCAATTACAGACAAACATTTGAGACTAAATTGTTGCAGAAGACATAAAGCTGAACGTATTAAAGTGTTGTATGATAATGTTTGATTAAGTATATGTACTTTCAATTTTAAATTCCATGGTATTGCCCTGCTTGTAATCTCTGTGACAGTGACAACTGTTTTTGCCTGTGTCATTAACATTCATGACAAACTCCAGAAGACCCATCTGTTTCATCTTTATTTTCTTCGCAGTGAATCTAAAAGCAGCAGTGTGTGATGGATGTGTATCCATTGAGAAACAGGCTTGAACTCATCATGAGCAGGATTATTGTATTACTATTCCACTGAGTAAAATGTATATGGAAAAATTGAAGAGAAACAATTACACACCTATACCGAATCCTGATTTTCCATCTGTTCATTTAATGGCAGACTTTGTTACTGGAATGCAATTCTTCCTGACCTGTTTTTCTCTATGTATTCTGCCCAAAAAGTTATTTACAGCCAAATGCAAGCCTGTTTTCATCCCATTTAGATTTACTTGTGAAAACTAGTCGCTTACACAAGTTACTGGGAACTGTCGACACAGTGCAGCTATACCAGAGCATGAATCAGACCTTGAGCAGTAAACTACAGCTTTTTAAGCCACTACCTATATCCCAAAGTATATCAAAAATCAATATTTTAAGGCCGTCATCTTCACTCTCCCCAATTATGTTAATATTATTTTGATTTTTCTTCACTATGTGTGAAAGACAACAGTGCTTATATTAAGAGATAATAGGAACTGCAGATGCTGGAGAATCTGAGATAACAAGGTGTAGAGCTGGATGAACACAGCAGGCCAAGCAGCATCATAGGAGCAGGAAGGCTAACGTTTCGGGCCTCGACCTTTATAAGGTATCTATGCAATATATTATGAAAGAATAGAGATTAAAATATGTAAGTATCTACAAAGAATTACAGAAAATTTATAGTGTATTAACAGGCCATTCATGTCTATGGACTTATGGACATTGTCTGTTAAAGAAGTTTTAAATTCTACGTTTATGACCAATATTTGTATAGTTGCATAAAAGCTTACAAGATACTGCACAAGCCTTGTCCTGGGTTAAATACAAGCATATGCATTTGAGCCAATAAAATGTAAAGCCACAATAATTTTTTAATAAAAAGGTTGCATGCAACAACAATTTCCAAGGTGAATTGCTTCTAACTTCTAAAACGGAATCCTCCACAAATGGATAAATTGGTCATGTTAAACTCCTTAAGAATTTTAACGGTGTGAATTGGGCCACCCTTAAGCCTTACGTTTTCTTGGAATAAAACAACCCCAATTATTTCATCGAATTCCTACTGTGTGGGAGCAGGCCATTCCGCCCATTGAGTCCACACCAACCCTTCAAAGAACATCCTACCTAGACTCAAACCACTCTCCTTTCCCTGTAACCCTAAATTTACTACGACTAATCCACCTAGCCTGCACATCTCTTCCAACCATAGGCTATTTAACATAGCCAATTCACCTAACCAGCACACCTTTGGACTGTGGGAGGAAGCTGAGGCACCTTGAAGAAACCTACAAAGACACAGGGAGAATGTGCAAACTCCACACAGATAGTCATCTGAGGCTGGAATCAAACCCAGGTCCCTGGTGCTGTGAGGCAGCAGTGCTAACCACTGAGCCACCATGCTGCCCCATCAATGGCTGTCTTACTTGGAACCTATGGGAAAAATTGTCATTTTGATTTAATTTGGAAATATAAAGCAGTAACGCAAGCAGGGGACGCCTTACTGTCCTATTCCTACAGTCATTGTGCACAATAAATATATGGTCAAAACAATTTTCAGGTGCCACTATACATTTCCACTGTTCCATAATGTTTTCACAATGGCTGACAATGGCACACAGTTCCTCTTTGGCTTGACTAGGAAGTGTCAATCATTGGGGATTGGTATTTGCTTTCATTGCAATTAGTTTGTGCAGGGCTTCCATTTCATATCATCTTATTTTATTCAAATTATTTCTATTTAGGATGAAGGTTAGAACAATGTTACCTGTGCTCCCAGGTGAATTGTTGGAAAACCAGTATCATTAAGTTTATTCATCACATCGTACTTCTGTTTCAGCCCTGTTTGTAGTTATCATGTGACAAAAAAAGGCACGTCTGTTTACGTTTGAGCGTCTCCTGAGTTCTGTCATGTTGCATAAGTGAGGCGTTGATTCAGGTGGATAAATGAATACTCAAAGCTGTCACTGAAATTTCCTCCACTGGGAGCCTGTGTTTCACATGAGGATATGCCGGCAGTTGAAAAATTCTCCTCCATCCCCCGTGCCTCCTTGCTAGTCAAAACTCTGCTACCAACTTCTTAATAATATTCAAGGGCTAGGTTTCTACTGTCTTTTGAAGAAGAGAGTTCCAAAGATATATGACCTGCCGTGAGAAAAATTTTCCCTTATCTCCGTATTGAATGAGTAACTATGCAGAGCTACCATGCAGCTGTTGAAGGAAATCTATAATTATTATGGTGCATCTTATCACAATGTGGTATTTGAAATATGTTTATTTCATACATTATTTGGAGATTACAGTGGTTGGCAGACGTGATTAAACAGCACTACTTGGGAATCTGGTCACTATTGCCAGAACAGACCAATGGAAGCAATCTTTACATCTGTATCTTTATTCTGAGCAACATAAATATAGGAAACCAAAGTCTTCTGTTGAAATTGGAAACTTAGAGATGCCCTTAATGCCTCAAAAATGCATGGGTTCACAGTATTGCATATCACTGATGTGACACTGTTTCCTCTCTATTTTATCTCTGCTTAACATGAATTAGCCAAATGATACCGTTAGCTACTGCAACCATATTTAGAAAAGTTTCCCACAGACTTTATGAAGAATTCCTTCCCTTTTGTGAAGATCAAAGACCTAATTGAAAATGATACTGTATTCATGTGTTCTGTTGATTTCCAATGTGCTGCTTAAGGAAACTATTAACAATTGCGCTAAAGAACTATATTACGGCAATCTAGATGTGCCATTGGTCTCTGAATTTGGTTTCATGGAACTCGTGAACTTAGCAACTTGAGGAGTTGAGATTGGTTTCAATAACATCCCAAAATGTATGCCCAAGTAGATGATGCTGCCGTAGGATCCATTGTAGACCCAGTTCTGGCTAACATCTTCATCAGATACCATGGGAAATGTGTCTTCATTGGAATGATCACTAACCTTGAATATTTCTGATAGATAAATGACGAAATTGTGCTGTTTGAAGCAGAGGATGTATTGATGAATCACTTAGCAACTTATAAATTCCATGCTACACTAATGTTTACGATTGAAATGGAGCAAACCTCTTTCCTGAATGTCATAGTTAAGAAATATCCCAATGGGCCTTCCACTACCATCTACTTCAAGCTTGTATTTAATAGACAATATACATGTTAGATTTTTAGCAGTTCCACTCACTAAAAGATCAATCTTATTGGCAACCTTGTGAACAGAGCCCTAGCTATCTGCTTACCATGTAATTTTGATGATGAGAGGACATGTCAAAAGTATCCTGAATATCAATGACTAGTCTGATTGAATCATCACTTGCTGCTTATTATGCAAACTGTTCAAAGGCTCTATGACAGCCGTATTTGGCCCTGAATGGTACACAATCTTTTTAGATTATCATGGAAGGGAAAGGTGTGTCCATTGCAGCAAATAGACGGGGAAAGGGAGTACTGTCCATTAGCAGGAAGTTGCCATATTGCCAAAATGGTACTTTTTCCTGCTACATAAATAAGTAATGTGGCATTTACATTTCAGCACAAATGTGTTGCTGCTTTTGTAGGCCATGTGTCCTAATCTGTGGGCAGACCATATCAAACAATAGGGCTGTGTGACAGTCTGCAGAGTATCACACGTTCAACTAGCCTGTGATTGCCAACCTCAGAACACTGTATCTAATATTAGATATGATTCTGCCATTCAGTGGATAACATTTACTGGCAGTTAAGGATTATACCAGAAACCAATTTGTGATTATTATTTGGGCTCACAATAGGATTCATGAGCACACGCCCAAGACTACAATATATCCACATGCATATTCTTTGTAGGCCCAAGAAATTTGCCCATATATTGCACTACTTTTTTGAGGAAAGGGCTACACTGCCAAACCTTGCTGTAACCCACTTTTCAACACCAGAGACAATCAGAGTCTACCTGTCAGATATAAATTTAATAGCCAACAATGATTGACAGGCACTATAAATCAAAGCAAAAATACTGCAGATGCTGAAGCAAGCAGAATGTTGAAGAAACTTATCAGGCCTGGCAACACCTGTGAAGAAAGCGACAGAGTTAAGAAGAAACAATTCACCTTGATGGAGGAATCAATTGCCAAGGGGCACAGATTTAACATAAGACCTTGGAAGTGTAGAGGGGCTGTGAGGAGTGTTGTTTTCTTTCAGGAGTGATGGAAATCTGGAATTAACTGCCTGTAAGAGTGGTAGAGACAGAAACTCTCATTACAAATTATTTAGATGTGCACTTGCAGTGACAAGGCATACTGGGCTATGGATGTAGTGCTGAGAAATGGAATTAGAATAGTTAGTTGTTTGTTTTTTGAGAGATATGGACTTTATGGGCTGAATGGCCCTTTTTGTGCTGTAGACCTCAATTACTTTATGAATCTGGGTTAGGGAGCGATCAGTGATTTCGTGGAGGTGATTATATTTCTGACCCAACGTGGAAGGAGGCATTACCGAATCTGATTCAGGAAAATGAGATATATCAGGTGAATCAAATGTCAGTTGGACAACATTTAGGAAACAGAGATTGTAGAATCCTCAGTTTTAGATTAACTATGAAAATAAAAGGAGCAAACTAGTACAATGAATTGGAGGAGAGAATTTTTCATGAAAGAAGAACGTACCTACCCCATGTAAATTGCAATGGAAAATTGGTACTCAGAACTGTAATGGATCAATTTGCTGCCTAGAAAAAAGAAAAAGAATGATTACAGTCATGGTACATTTCCTCTTTGAGGAAAAGCAAAGCAAACCAATCTAGAGCTCCTAGGATGAAGAAACAGATAGAAGTCCTCTACGGGCATGTAAATAGTATAAATGTGGTAAGAGGAAGGATTGGTCTGTTTGGGGACCAAATAAGAAATCTGTGCACAGAGAAAGAAGACCTGAATGAGTTACTAAGTGAGTAGTTTGCATCTGCCAATGTCAATTAAGAAGATGCTGCCTTAGATATGGGGATGGTGCCAAAGAACTGGAGAATTATAAATGTTACACACGTGTCCATAAAAAAAAGTGTAAGGGTAAATGCAGAAACTGCAGATGGTGGGAAAGTTTTTGGAAATGGTAATTGGTATCAAAAGTAAAAGTCACATGGACTGAGTTGTACTAATCAAGGAAGATTTGTTCAGGGAAAATCATATTTAAATAAGTTACTTGAGTTATTTGATGAAATAACAAAGAGAACTGATAAGAGTAATGCAGCTCACATATCCTACAGTCTTTCAACATCGCCAGCTTTTAACCATTACACCAACGAATAAAGTCATTGACATCTACATAATATCACTATATCAAGAAAATCTTAATGTATTTCTTATAATTGAGCTGATACTTGTGAGCTCAGCATCCCTTGCAGTTGAATTCAGTTTCAAAGACACCAAGTGATAAATAAGTGGTGTTATTATGTGATCCCTTTAGGCCCAGTACTGTTCACATCTTTGAGTTGTCATGGGAAGCACATCATGGGTGGAAAGACAGGTAACCTCCTACTCTATGCATACTTCCAACATGTATATGTCACATTTGCAATATTTCAACCTACAGCTGCATCAAAATTTTTTATTACTCAGCTTAAAAAACTCTATGCAACACTCCAATTTGCCATTGAAATGGAGCGATCGAATGAGGTCCCCTTCCTTGATACACTACTGCGAAGTTGAGAATTGGGTTTTTAACCACTGCTTAATAAAAGCCTATGTTCTGTGGTTGGTATACACTTTGGGATTCCTGGACCGTATACACCACAAGACCTATCTTACTGGCAAACTCATGAATAGACGCCCAATTTTCTGTTCACTGTATAAGCTTGACATTATCAAAACTATCCTGTGTCATAATGGAAGCCTTAATTGAATCATCACTCACTATACGTTGCGAAAACTCACAAAATGGCCTATGTCCAGTATTTCAGTCTTGAATGACTCCAAGCCTACCTTAGTTTACTCTAGACGGAGAAAGTGGCTCAAAAATCTGAAAAGCAGGTAAAGCTTGCCATCTCAAGCTGCTACTATGCAGTAAATTCATGGGTGCTTTTCTCCCCTAACAGGATGCTGCCTTCAAGCCAAAAAGATATTTTGTCCACAATACAAATGAGTAATCTGCTCTCTGAGTTCCAGTAGCAATGTGATATCAGTTATAAAGGCCAACTCGCAGACCATATAAGACAGCACATCCTGTTGACCACTCGCATCTAGCAGCAAACCACTCATGCTCGACCAGCCTGTGCTTACAAGCCTCAGAAAGGTACATCCACTATGGGATGTGATTCTGCTTTTGGAACTTATTTATTAAATGATGGAGACAGATGTAAAAGCTACACCAATCTAAGATAATAAAATGACTGTTGGTGCTATATACTGGTGCTAGAAGCTATATGCAAAAATACACAGGCCTATGTTTATAAAGGGAAAATTAATTTGTACAACATGTATTCGCCTTTTTCAAAGAAAAGTGCCATGCATTCAATTTTTCCCTGCTTTCTCCCTATGGCTATGTCCTGACCAATCAGAATCCACCTGCCTAGTCTGACAATTAAGATTGACAGTTAACTATTTTTATTGCGTTCCCCATGGCCATATTAGTTAACCAATCAGCACTTTCTTTTCATTCTGTATAAAATGGTATCATATTTTAAGCTCTATTTCTTGTGTCCTAGTTCTGATAAGTGCAGGATGAAAAGCTTAAACTTCTAGTCTCCTTTTAGCAAATGTTTAAATTCTGAACAATCCAAATCAGTATTAGGACTGTTGCTTTCCTTTGTTTTATTTGTGATTTAGAAATATAATGACTTCAGTATTTGCAAATAAACAGAGCTTGGAAGTTTTGTGAACTGTGAAAAGTAATAGGCTTCAAGATTATAAATTAACTGCTGGAGAGGGTAAGATGTGGCAGCATATTATTTTAATGCCAAAAACTCTAAAATCTTTTGGAGTTTTTAGAAGAGGTAACCAAGAGGATTGATAAGGGTGGGGCAGTGGATGTTGTCGATATGGAGTTTAGTAAGGCCTTTGACAAGATCCCTCACAGTAAGCTAGCCATGAAGATCAGGTTGTATGGAATCCTAGAAAAGCTAGCGAATTGGATTCAAAATTGCCTTGATGGTAGGAAGCAGAGGCTGATGGTTGAAGGTTTTTTTCTTGGACTGGAGGCTGTAACTAATGTTGTGCCACTGATGGTAGGTATCTTTCCCCCAGGATGGCTTATTTCAAGACTAGGGGATACATCTTTAAAGTAAGAGGAGAGAGATTTAAAAAGAAAAACACACAAAGGGATTCAACTATGCCAAGACTGATGAAGGGAGTGTCCCATATGCAAGGTCACAACAAGTTTACAACTTTGTTCCTTGAAGTTGGATGATCAGTTTGGTGAGCTCTCAGTTGAGTAGCATTGTTTTTATAAAGGGCGTATAAAGAATGGGTTAAGACATTTTGCATGGGTAGGTTAGAGGGAAGCTTGCTGGAGGTCCAGTTTGAGGGTTGGCGGTGGGGCGGAAATATTTAGCAAGTACAGCTGTCCAGATCGTATCAACCTTAATGTCAACAAACATTTTTTACTTCTATAAGTGCATATAGAGGGCAAACTTGGATTAAGAAGGATTTATAGTGGAGAAGAGAAGCTGGGCTTCTCTTTGCATTCAGTATGGTTCTGGAATAGTGAGCAATTTTAACAAAGGTGAGTAAGATCCAATGAACCTTTCTGTAGTTTAGCCAGATCTGGTGACAAATGGCGAACCCCGTTGTTCAAAATCAATTGTCAAAACAATGTTCCTTAACTTATAGGGGTTACATGGAATTTTGCAGAAGTTCTGTCATACAAAATGTGGTGGGAACCTGGAATGCACTGCCTAAGGTTGGTGGAGCCAAGAAATTTCACCATCTTTAAAAGTATGCGAAGGAGCACATGAAGACCCATAACATTCAAGGCTACAGGCCAAGTGCTAGAAAGTGCGATTAGTGTGGATAGGTGATGGGTTTCTTTTGTTGTGTAGATTCAATAGGCCAAATCTATAACACAAACTAGTAAAATGTAAGGATAGGATGAGAATAAATTGAATTCACTTTAACTTACAAATATTTTAAAATCATAATTTTTTTTTCACTGTTTCTGTTTTTTCATGCTACAAGTAACCCGTCTGCTTTCAATAGTTAAGATTCTGCTCTTAGATTATACATAGAGCATAGAATAGTACAACACAGTACAGGCCCTTTCTTGGCTCCACCAACCTAAGGTCAAACTTTCCTGCCATTCTCTACCTGGCTACCCTCTTACATTTTATGTACTCTTGTCATCCAAGTTCCTTCACCTTACCATCCCTTACTTGCCTCAATGGGACAAATCTATCTAGTACTCGTAGCAACTGCTCCTTAAACAACCTGCACATTTCTGTTATGCATTTCCCTGAGAACATCTGTTTCTAGTTTATGCTCCACAGTAAGAACTGTGGCTAAAATGCCTAATAGCATTTTAATTCCCCCAATTAAATACATTCCCTAACGTTTGCTCCTAATCCTCTCTATGACTGTAGTAAATGTCAGGGAGTTGTGATCACTATCTCTGAAATGCTCTCCCACCAATGAATCTGACACCTGACCTGGTTCCTTGCCAAGCGCCAAATCCAATGTGGCCTCCCCTCTAGTCAGCTAACAATATATTGAGCCAGAAATCCTTCCTGGGCCACACTTGACAAAATCTGCTCCATCCATTGTAGCTTAATCATGTAGTTGAGCAAATAATTTCATATTTTGATATAATGTAGAAGGCACAGTTCTGAAGTTAGCCATAATAATATTGGCACACAGAGCACATATTTTTATAGTATTTATTCCTGGTCTTCAGAGCTGCTTTGCACATGCTACTTGCAGAGTTACCCAAGCCTATTATGTAACATTTTGGCTTTATTGAACATCATGACCTTGCATTATTGAGTTCTTTGCAAACTCAATAGAAAAAAAAATGGAAAACTCTTGATAAGAATGTAGTTGAAGCTGTGACCTGTGCAATCTGTGTCATGGAGGCGCCTCATTCTGTATTAACAGGACCACTTGAAGACACAGTTGAGGATGATGAGGATGAATGTCTGTCTGAAGAAAATGATACAATTAGCAGAGGAGACTACATACTTGATGAAAACTTCTCTACAGACTATGGCTCAGAACACCTCAGTTATGAAGAAACAGAAAATTACTGCAGTAAAGGTAACTGGATTGAACACATTTACGATATAAACAAAAAGCAAAGAATTGCTCGATATCTAAAACAAACAGAAATTGTTAGAGAAACTCAGCAGATCATGCAGCGTTGGGGTAGAAAAAGCAGACTCAATGTTTCTGATCCAGTGACCCTCCTTTAGAATTGGGTCTGTTGGATCTGAAACATTGACTCTGTTTTCTCTCCATGAATGCTGCCAGACCTCCTGAGTTTCTCTGGCAATTTTTGTTTTTATTACCATCATATAGATATCCAGTACACTGGGTGCTATTGCATTTTTTTCTGGAATGATCTGTTATAGGAGCAGTTTTGTTTTATAATGCCGTAGTCCTTGATTCAATATTGCAGAGAGTGTCAGTCTATGATAGTAATTATATTTTAATTCAATGTTATATTATTGTCCTGCTGCATTTCTTCCTCACTGAAAACTGCCATGAAAACAACTGAGTTTCTTTATTCTGTTCTTACTATCCAGAATTTTTTCAGCTTTTTGATTCTGGACAAGAGAATTTATACATTGAATGAATATCAATAATTGTTAGATCGTATTTGGTTTTTATTTGGTAATCATTGTCTCATGATTGTAAAGATTTTAATGATGCGCTAACGATTAGATTAGATTAGATTCCCTACAGTGTGGAAACAGGCCTTTCGGCCCAACAAGTCCACACCGCCCCTTGAAGCATCCCACCCAGACCCATCCCCCTATAACCCACACACCCCTGAACACTACGGGCAATTTAGCATGGCCAATCCAGCTAATCTGCACATCTTTGGACTGTGGGAGGAAACCAGAGCACCCGGAGGAAACCCACGCAGACACGGGGAGATTGTGCAAACTCCACACAGACAGTCGCCCGAGGCGGGAATCGAACCTGGGTCCCTGGCGCTGTGAGACTGCAGTGCTAACCACTGAGCCACCATGCGCTAATAGTGGATAGTAATTGAAACAAATATTAAGTAACACCAGCTAGTTTATAGTTCAGGATAAATGCAGGCAATAAAATTATTATAGTTATAAAGTATAGAAAACCTCAGGCCGTTTCATTTTGATCCATGAATATGATATGCCCTATTTACAGACCCTGGTTCAGCCATAATTTCAGATGATCTGAGATAACAAGGTGTAGAACAGGATGAACACTGCAGACCAAGCAGCATCAGAGGAGCAGGAAAGCTGACCTTTCGGGTCTAGACCTTTCTTCAGAAATGGTGGGGGGAAGGGGATTCTGAAATAAATAGGGAGAAAGGGGGAGGCAGAATGAAGATGGATAAAAGAGAAAATAGGTGGAGAGGAGACAGACAGGTTAAGGAGGTGGAATTGGAGCCAGTAAAGGTGAGTTAAGGAGGGGATCGGTCGGCCCAGGGAGGACGGACAGGTCAAGGAGGCTAGTTTGTTGTACGATATGTCACAATTTGATCCTTTATTAATACAATAGGGGAGAAATTAATTTGCTTCTAGTGTGCAGCGTAGACAATGTTAATTTTCTGATGGCAATGGGAGGACCTAGTATTGTGAGGAATGGAAATAATAATTAACTGTAACATGTTCTTACTGTGAAGCAACAAATATAAAAGTCGAGGATCTAAAAGTTATTTCCTGTTTGCCAGAACCATTATATATTGAATCAGGAAAAATCGTTATGGTATTTCTGAAACTAATTCTGTCAATTGGTAATTGATTTATTATGGACACAAAAGCTTGCCTTTTTAATATATTTCAGTAAGTCTTCAATATTTTAAATATTATGATTTAGAGGGAAGGAGTTTTGGATTTTATTTTGTTAGAATTATAAACAATGACCTAAATTAATCCTAACTGATAATGCTTACATGCACGTAGACAAAGCTGATCTGCACTGCCCTTTCACCCTGTATGCCTTTTTACAATCTTGTTAACAAAGAACTTATTTTATAAATTACTGCTCTTCAATTTTAGATTGGGAAGTAGACATATTATTGAACAGGAAAAGAATCTAGAGCTGAAATTATTAGGTCAATTTAAAGCACTCTCTTGATTTTCCTGGGAGAATTGATGTAAATCAATAGTAAGTTAGAATTTTGCACAATGCATTTAACTTGTCTGCCTTTCCTCTCCAAAATCCTTGAATAATTTGTTGTCTTGCAAATCCATATTTATCTTCCCCACAGCTCTTTGAACATGTCCAATCAAGTTTCATCATCTGACTGCTTCAACTTTGCTAGCCTTTTGCAGATTTTCACTTGGTTAACAACATCACTTCCACCCAGTGCTACTCCTACTTTGTTGAGCGGAAAGGCACTTCTCTCCTAGTTTTACACATTTCTATTGAGTTGTAGCTAAAGAATCACTTGTAAGGGCCTCTTTTCCTATATCCGCACTTGGTCTCCATGTCCCACAAGGTTTTGCCCTTGGCTGTTGTAACTCCTCTCTGTGCTGCACCTTGCCAGTGTCATCAGAAGATACAATGTTGGGTGTAACGTGTACTGTTGGAGTTAGTGAGCCCAAACTCACTGCATCTCACAACAATTCCATTGCATCTTAGATGTGATAATGTTTGTCTGACATCTAATCTTATTCAAACATCCTTCCAGTTCAAATCTGGGAAGGCTGAAGGTCTTTGACCCTGACACGTACTCTATTGTAATCTATTCCTCACCTCATCATTATTTCAGGCTGAAGAAGACTTTTCAGAGCACGAATATCCTACTTGACCCGAAGTTGACTTTGTGATTCTGTATCATCATCATCACAAATTCCGCCTGCATTGGCATTCCTGACTTGTCTTTGCCCTGTCTTGATGCTATCTACTGCTGAAAACCCTACACATTTTGTTGTAACCTCCAGATCTGACAATTCTAGTGCTCCCTTTGCTACTTTTCTACCTTGCACCCTCCAATACCTGAGTTCACCTGAAACTTTGCCTTCTACTGTGCATCTAGTCCCATTCATCAGTCATGTTTAGCTGCTCCAAATTAACTACTGGTCCACTATTGACCCAATTTTAAAGTTATCATCCTCATATTCAAATACCCTCCTATTCTGAAACATCCTCCAGTCCTACTTTATCCTTGAAAAACTCTATTTCTCCAACTCTGGCTTCTCCTAAATTTCCCACTTACTTTGTACCATCATTTTTGCTACCAGTTGTCTATGCCATAAGCATTGAATTAACCTTGTCAAACAAATTTGCCTCCTCTTTACTTTTTCTTCCTTTAAGACTCAATTTATAACTTAGTATTTGACCTGACATTTGCTCACCTACCCTATTGTCTTTCTTTAGCTTAGCATCAATTTTTGTTTGACCTGCCTTCCTTTTCAGTGCTTTATGGGATGTCTTGCAGTGTTAAAGATGTAAGTTGTCTTATTTTGTTCTCAAAGCATTCCTACACCACCTAGTTTATAGTTGTCCAAATATACAAAGATTTTGAAGTCAACCAACAGTCCAAATTCAGGATTGCTTTGGGATATATTTTAGTAACAAAAAAGCCATGTTAGATTTTAAGAGAACCAGGAGAAAATGGTCACTTTAGAGTGCCAAGTATATCTGAGCATGCATTTGCAGGTAATAGTCTGGATATTTAGGAAGAGGTAACAAAGCTGTCAGTAAGACTAAAAAAATAAGCAGATGAGCTCAGTAAGGATAAGATATCAACATTTATAACACAAGATGTTTTAGCTTTCCTTGTTATGTGCCTGTTTACCCTGATAGCCACACAATCATTTGATCTATCTGCACTTCCCTGCTGGCCTGTTGTAAGAGGTCTCCATCTTTGGTAGACGTGCTTTCACTTGTTTGTACTTGAGCCTGTGGAATTTGTTTACTAAGTATCTCCTTTATTAAAACTCTCCTTTAAATCTGCTTCACATTTCCTAATATCCAGGATGTTAATGTGTAATTGTCAATATTCCGGTGATGTCTTTGGGATGACTCACATGTCACAGGTACAAAGTTGTTGTCTTAGCTCTGCTTTCCAACTGGCAGTTGCGGGGGGAGATTAGTCCAGGATTGAAAGTGAAAATCAACTCTCAGTCAGAATGGGGTGATCAATGCCTTGTTGAGGGGGGTAGTCTTCCCCCACTGTTAGATTGGGAATCAACCAGGTTCAGGCAGAAATTGGAATGGGGGGGAAAGGTGCTAACGCTTCAGTAGAATGACAGACTTGCAATTAGGCTTTGAGAGAAGACCACAAGCTGGGCTAAGGCAACAACAATTCAGATGATAGGTTAGAGTTAGTCTTTTGAAAACAGGAGGACCACAGCTTCTCCCACCTTACATTATGGCTTCTTCCCTCAATCCAATCTCCAGTCTTTCATTTTGCCTACTTGCGGTTACATGTTAGCCTACTTCCAGCTCACAACGTGCTCAATGAGCCACTTGCATTTTACAGCTGGCAGATCTGGAGATTCTAAAATTTCCTTTTGGATTCACTCACATTGCTGATTGGTTTAGCATTCATTGACCATTCTTGAAGAAAGTAGTGGTGAGTTGCCATGCAATCACTATTACCAGTTAATCATCTTGAGTATTGATGGCAGAAGACTCAGAAATTCATCTCAATCACATGGTAAAAAGGCAATCAGAGGTTAAGATTGGAATTCATGTTTTGCACTTCGTAACCACAACCCTTGTAATGTTCTGGCTAATCTGGATGCATAATAACAAACGTATGAACAAGGAACAAGTGTGGGCCACTTGATCCTTTGAGATTGCTCCATCATTCAATGAGATTATGGTAATTTGATTTTAACCTCAACTCTACATTCCTGCCTATCCACAATAATCTTTCATTCCCTCATAATCAAACTGTGTACTTCTGCTTTAAAAATATTTAAAGATTCTGCATCCACTAGCTTTTCAGGAAAGGAATTCCAAAGATTTACAATTCCCTGAGAGGAAAAACAAACACTTTTTTGTCTTAAATACCCCTTATTTTTAAACTATGGCCTCTTGTTCTAAGAGCTCCCACTAGAGGAAGCATCCTTCCCATATCAGCCTGGTTGTCTCCTCTTGATTATATTTTCAATTTAGTCACCTTTGATTCTTTTAAACTCCAGAGAATATCGGCCTAGCCTGACTAGCCTTTCCTCAAGAGGCAATCTGTTCATTTGTCTAGTAAACCTTGTCTGAATTGATTCTAACGCATTAATATCTTTCGCTAAATACGGCAACCAGAACTGCACACAGTACTCCAAGTACAGTCTTCACATTGTCCTATATAACTGAAACATAACATTCCTACTCTTGCACTCAATTTCCTTCACAATAAACCATGACATTTTATTAGCATTCCTAGTTACTTGCTGTACTTGCATATTATACTTTGGCAATTCATGCACTAGTGCACCCAGATCTCTCGACAACTCAGACCTCTGCATCCTCTTATGATATACTCCTATTTTTAATAAATTTAACGAGATAAGAATTTCTTATCAATGTTCAATTAGTAATAAAGATTAACTGATGAGAACAAACTCTCATAAATTACTTCTGGGAACACTCGGTCATGCCGTCAATTTGAGTGTACATTTGAGACAGCTGAAACACGGACTCATGATCTAAAAGTATTCATTCTTGTCTATGGTATATCTATTGAAAATGTGTTAATTGTCATATTTGGCCATCTTTGGACTGTAGCTTCGCTTTACACACAATGTCCACTAATGACAATGTTAGATGATCTCCTGGCTAACAGTAGAAGATGAGTGTTTTCTGGTTTCGTGTAAGTGATGAGTTATTTCTTTTTCGTAGTGATGCTGAAAAGGTTATGGTTCCTAATAGTTGCTGGAATCTAATTTACTCTCTTCATTTTCTTGGCATGACTAATAAAAATCACCTGATAACAGTGAAGGATTTTTTAAACATTTGTTAGTGTAATGACACTTTTTCAAGTTTGCCTTAATTCCTTGCTATAAGTGCTTCATCTGATAGCTTTCGATGGCTCATGTCATACATTTTCTAATCAGGCACCAGGTTTTGTCTGCCCTTCAAACCTTTTCAGTCAATATTCTGTCTTTCTTAAGCAGTTGCAATGATAGATCCCATGCCAATGTGTGAATCCCTCTAGAAGCATCAATACTCAATGCCTGTGCCTTGATCATTCTGCCTTTGTGCCATTTAATATCAAAATCTCCAAAGCCAGTGGTACTTTTTGTGAGGATTATGAATTTGAGCTGCTTTAAATTATCTTAGCTACAGAGCATATTATATTGACATTTGGAGTTCTCTTTGGACTGACAGAAGCTGGGTGCATAACGCTGAAAAAAGCCGATATGACTTTGTTTCTACCTTGCTCGAGGAGCTGTATGTGTAAATCGCCTAAGCTTATTGACCCAAATCTTTGCCGCCCTGTCTTCTGAATTGTTTGGAACACAGACACTGATAGAGCATTGATACAACTGATTTAGCAGCTCAGTGATTTGTTTTACAACAGGTGCCTTTGGCAAGACATTATCACTCCCTCAGGCCATTATTGTTCTGTTTTTTTCTCTAAGAGGTCTGAGAATTTTGGTTAAAGATGTGATCAAATTTCCTCTCATTTAAAAAAATAGTTTCTGCTTATCTATTTCTGAAAACCCAATGCTACTAAACTCACCAAATTCTTTTCAATTCTATAACTAAAACATACAATACACAGGAATTACAACATTCGTCTACTGATTGAGCAAAGTAGACTATGGTGAGATATGTGACAGAATCGCTTAACAAGTCCAGTAAGGCCCACCTCAAAATAAGGAGCATCTCGCACTCTCTCTTATGCTTTCATGCAGCGAGACACATTTCTCACTTGGCACATAAGGGAAGTTGTTGCTTGTCAAATGCCTTGTGAGCGACTTAATTCATCTCTTTAATTTTAGCTTTTCCATCATACCAAAATTGCCAAACAAACTGAATATTGAAACTACTTGATTTGAAAATCAGTGCAGTTACCAAATGAATTCCATTCACTGCTGACACTTAGGGACCTCCATAATGAATGCTGGGTAACAATATCTCAGAACATGTTTCATGGGCAACATCAGCATTCACCCCACGTCAAAGGTTATTGGCATCCAATAAGTGGCAGCCTCTAAGAATTCTCATGGCCAATCTCCAAACCTAGAGGATGCTTCTGCACTCCAATAATGTATCATAGGCTGTGGCAGTAATTATCAAAGTAATGTTAGACAAGGACACTGCGTGCTCTGGGGCATTCACCCTGCTCATGGATTAGACCATTAGACCATAAGAAACAGAAGCTAGAGTAGGCTATTCAGATTCTTGAGTTTGCTCCGTCACTCACTAAAATCATGGTTTGTCTGATATTCCTTGCATTGACTTTCTGGGCTTATCCCCATAACTGTAATTCCCAAATTGATCATCAGTGTATCTATCTCAGCCTTAAATATGTACAAGCTCCCTGTGTCAAGCAGTTCCAAAGACTTTCAACCATCTGAGAAAAGAAATTTCTCCTCTCTGTCTTAAATTGGCACCCCTTTGTTCTGAGACTATATCCTCTGTTCCTAGACTCTCCCATGAGGGGAAATATATTCCCAGCATTTACCTTATTAAGCCCCTTAACAATCCTATATATTTCAATGAGATCACTCCTTAAAGAGTCCTTTAATACTCCAATCTGTTACTCCTTTGATCATAAGATAATCCATACCAGGAGACAGTAAAAACTGCAGATGCTGGAAGCTGGAGTCAATAAACGTGGAGCTGGAAAAGTACAGCAGGCCAGACAGCATACGAGGGCAAGGGAAGTCAACATTTCCGGCCAAAACTCTTCTTCAGGACTGGGGAGGGGGGGATCCCAGAAATAAATAGAAGGAAGGGAGTGGGGCTGTGGGAAGGGTAGGTGGGATGGTGATTGGTGGATGCAGATAAAGGATTATTGTGCTTGGTCCTTGGGAAGGGTGGAGCACAGTTGAATCAGAAGACGGACAGATGGATAGATTTTGAAGCTAGCGAAGTCAATATTCAGACCATTGGGCTGTAAGATCTGAAAGTGAAATATTAGTTGTTGTACCTCCTGTTTACATTTGGCCTCACTGTGACAGTGGAGGCGACCAAGAATGGATATGTCACCAGAGAAGTGGAAGGGGCAGTTAAAGTGGATGGCAACCAGAAGGTCAGTTTGGTTGATGCATGCTGAGTGCAGGTGCTTTGTGAACCGATACCTGAGTCTGCGTTTGGTCTCCCCGGTATAAAGGGAACCACATCAGGAGTAATGGATGCAATAGATCAGGTTAGATGAAGTGCAGGTCTGTCAAATTTGGAAGGATTGTTTGGGGCTTTGGACGGAGGTGCAATGGGAGATGTAGGGGCATATGTAGTACCTCCTGCAGTTGCAGGGAAAGGAACCAGGTGTGGTGGAGGGGTTGGTGGGGAGTGTGGAACTAATGAGGGAATCGCGGAATGAACTGTCTCCAGGGAAAGCAGATAGGGGTGGGGAGGGAAATATCTTTTTGGTGGTGGGGTTTGGTTGTGGGTGACAGAAATGTCAGAGGATGATGTGTTGTATTCAGAGGTTGCTGGGGTGGTATGTGAGGACTAAGGGGCCTTAATCCTTATTGTTGTTCTGGGGGAACCGTTTGAAGGCAGATGCATGGGAAATGAGGGAGATGTGATTGAGAGCATCCTTAATAACAGGGGTCACCTAAATGAACCTTCTCAGAACTGCCTCTAGTGAAATAATATCTTTCCTTAAACTGGAGGACCAAACCAATTTTCAATACTCCAGATATGATCTCACTAGCACCTTCTACAATCGTTGTCCCTATTTTTATGCTCCAAGCTATTGAAATGAGGGCCAACATTCCATTGGCCTTCCTGATTTGCCTTCTGTCTGGGGAAGTGTCACTCAAGCCATAATGTTAATTCTGCTTTCACCCCACAGATGCTGCCAGATCTGCTGACCTTTTCCAGCAATCTCGGTTTTAGATTAAATTCCCTACAGTGTGGAAACAGGCCCTTCAGCCCAACAAGTCCACAGCGCCCCTTGAAGCATCCCACCCAGACCCATTCCCCTACAACCCACACACCCCTGAACACTACGGGCAATTTTATCATGGCCAATCCACCTAACCTGCGCATCTTTGGACTGTGGGAGGAAACCGGTGCACCTGGAGAAAACCCACGCAGACACGGGGAGAATGTGCAAACTCCACACAGTCACCCGAGGCAAGAATCAAACCCAGGTCCCTGGCGCTGTGAGGCTGCAGTGCTAACCACTGAGCCACTCTGCCGCCCCAATGAACTGTTCCCCTGTTCTTGTTGCCTTCCTGATTACCTGCTGCACACGTGCTAGCTTTCTATATTTCATGTATAAGTATCCCCAAGTCGCTTTTGCTGCAGGACTTTGCAGCTTTTCTCCATTTAACTAATACTCTGTTCTTTTGCATTCCCTTCCAAAATGAACAAATTCGCATTTTCCTACGTTATATTCCTTTGCCAATTTTTAGCCCACTTGCATAGCCTATCAATATCTCCCTGTTTATATTCTCTTGCAACCAGCCTTTCCAACTATTTCTATGTTGTCTCCAAATTTGGCTGAAGTACATTTGCTTCCTTCCTCCAAGTCATAAATACATATTCTAAACTATTGCTGTCCATTTGCTGCATCTCCAAGCTCTTTATTTGCGCTCACTCAATCAGTCTGAGTCTACCTGCATGCTCACAGCACCCCTTCCTTGCCTTCTTTGCACTTTGCGCCTCAGCTCGCCATACCAGGCTCGCACTACTTGTATTTTACCTTGCCATTCAGTGCAGATAGAAGGCAAGAACATTGTCATGGTCGTCAGCCATTCTCAGTCAGTGGTGGTGAGCTGCTTTCTTGAATTGCTGCAGTCTATGGCAGAAAGGTACACTGTCAATGCTGTTAGGAAGATAGTTTCCAGAACATTGATAATGAAGCAATGGTGATATGCTTCCAGATCAGGATAGTGACTGGCTTGCAGGGGAACTTGCAAGTCATGTTGTCCTATGTAACTGCTGCTCTTGAGCTTCTTTGCTGCATCTTCAATTTATTTGGAAAATACTTCTTCAAATCTCGAGAAGATGATTTCTTGTAAAAGTCAGTTGGCTTCCACATGACCAAAGTTTCTGGGAGATGTACAATAATGAGAGAGGGTGAACAAAACATGAATTGCCAGGGGGATGAAATTTCTCTGTGTGGTTATATTTTTCAAACTGAGTTTAGATAATAACATGTTGGATGTAGCGAATCTATTTTTCATACAGAATGCAGTTGAATTTCTTTTTGCTAGCTAAAATGGTTTACATAGAATATAGAACATTACAGCACAATACAGGCCCTTTGGCCCTCGATGTGGTGCCAACCTGTCATACCGATCTGAAGCCCATCTAACCTACACTATTCCATGTACATCCATATGCTTGTCCAATGATGACTTAAATGTACTTAAAGTTGGCGAATCTACTACCGTTACTTCTCTGAGTAAAGAAACTACCTCTGAATCTGTCCTATATCTTTCACCCCTCAATTTAAAGCTATGTCCCCTCATGCTCCATCACCATCCTAGGAAAAAGGCTCTCCCTATCCACCCTATCTAACCCTCTGATTATTTTATGTTTCAATTAAGTCACCTCTCAACCTTCTCCTCTTGAGCGAAAACAGCCTCAAGTCCCTCAGCCTTTCCTCGTAAGACCTTCCCTCTATACCAGGCAACATCCTAGTAAATCTCCTCTGCACCCTTTCCAAATCGTCGACATCCTTCTTATAATGCGGTCACCAGAACTGTACGCAATACTCCAAGTGCGGCCCGCACCAGTGTTTTGTATAGCTGCAGCATAACCTCTTGGTTCCTAAACTCAATCCCCCTATTAATAAAAGCTAAAACACTGTATGCCTTTTTAACAGCCCTGTCAACCTGGGTGGCAACTTTCAAGAATCTGCGTACATGGACACCGAGATCTCTCTGCTCATCTACGCTGCCAAGAATCTTACCATTAGCCCAGTACTTTGCCTTCCGGTTACTCCTACCAAAGTACATCACCTCACACTTATCAGCATTAAACTCCATTTGCCATCTCTCAGCCCAGCTCTGCAGCTTACCTATGTCTCTCTGCAACCTACAGCATTCTTGGTCACTATCCACAACTCCACTGACCTTAGTGTCATCTGCAAATTTACTAACCCACCCTTCTACGCCCTCATCCAGGTCATTTATAAAAATGACAAACAGCAGTGGACCCAACACTGACCCTTGTGGTACACCACTAGTAACTGGTCTCCAGGATGAACATTTCCCATCAACTACCACCCTCTGTCTTCTTTCTGCCATCCAATTTCCGATCCAAACTGCTATATCTCCCACAATCCCATTCCTCTGCAATTTGCACAATAGCCTACTGTGGGGAACCTTATCAAACGCCTTGCTGAAATCCATATCCACCACATCAACCGGTTTACTCTCATCTATCTGCCTGGTCACCTTCTCAAAGAACTCAATAAGGTTTGTAAGGCACGACCTACCCTTCACAAAACCATGCTGACTATCCCTAATCAATTTATTCTTTTCCAGATGATTATAAATCCTATCTCTTATAACCTTTTCCAACACTTTACCAACAACTGAAGTAAGGCTCACTGGTCTATAATTACCAGGGTTGTCTCTACTTCCCTTCTTGAACAGGGGAACCACATTTGCTATCCTACAGTCGTCTGGCACTATTCCTGTAGACATTGATGAGTTAAAGATCAATGCCAAAGGCTCAGCAATCTCCTCCCTGGCCTCTCAGAGGATCCTAGGATAAATCCCATCCGGCCCAGGGGACTTATCTATCTTCACGCTCTGTAGGATTTCTAATACCTCTTCCTTGTGAACCTCAATCCCATCTAGTCCAGTAGCCTGTATCTCAGTATTCTTCTCGACAACATTGTCGTTTTCTAGAGTGAATACTGTCGAAAAATATTCATTTAGTGCTTCCCCTATCCCCTCTGACTCCAAACACAACTTCCCACTACTATCCTTGATTGGCCCTAATCTTACTTTGGTCATTATTTTTTTCCTTAAATACCTGTGGGAAGCCTTAGGGTTTACCCTGATCCTATCCGCCAACAACTTCTCATGTCTCCTCCTGGCTCTTCTGAGCTCTCTCTTTAGGTCTTTCCTAGCTACCTCGTAGCCCTCAAGTGCCCTAACTGAGCCTTCACTTCTCATCCTAACATAAATCTTCTTCTTCCTCTTGACCAGAAATTCCACTTCCTTGGTAAACCACGGCTCTGGCGCTCTACCGCTTCCTCCCTGCCTGACAGGTACATACTTATCTAGGACACACAGGAGCTTTTCCTTGAATAGGCTTCACATTTCTAATGTGCCCATCCCCTGCAGTTTCCTTCCCCATCCTATGCTCCCTAAATCTTGACTAATCTCATCGTAATTGCCTTTCCCCCAGCTATAACTCTTGCCCAGTGGTATACACCTCTCCCTTTCCATCACTAAAGTAAACATAACAGAATTGTGATCGCTATCACCAAAGTGCTCACCTACTTCCAAATCTAACACCTGGCCGGGCTCATTACCCAGTACCAAATCTAATGTGGCTTTGTCCCTTGTTGGCCTATCTACATCCTGTGTCAGGAAGCCCTCCTGCACACACTGGACAAAAACTGACCCACCTATAGTACTTGAACGATAGTGGAAAGTTGAAGTCCCCCATGACAACTACCCTGTCTCTCTCACCTATATCGAGAATCATCTTTGCTATCCTTAGTTTAAACCTTTGGATAACTGAAAGGTTTGACTAACCATGAGTTGGCTCTTTGGGCCTTCCAAGTTGAAAACAGAGAGAAAAGCCTAGATGCAGAGCTCCAGAGTTAAAGAATATGGGAACTGGGAGAGCTGTGATCAAACGTGGCTATGTTTAATACGCTTGCGACACCTGTGTTGGAATGGGAGTTTACAACCACTGGTTGGTTGCTGGAGATTTGATGGAGTTTCTGGAGCTAAGCAGTGGGCACAAGAAATTTCAACCCTTACATGAATCTTGAAATTGTACTTTGACCAAGTGGCTGCTAATCAAATTTCTGATATGTATCTTGAGATTTTGGGAATGCAAATTAAATGTATGCAGATGGAACTTTGAGTTAAGAAGTTCAGTGTAACTGCATATGATATTTTCTAATCAACCTGCTCAGATATATTATTACACTCCGCTGGAAGAGGTGGGACTTGAACGCACATCTCCTGTTCTTGATGCATGAACATTGTCACAAGACTCCCTAACTGTTCAGTTTTACATCATTGTGTTCATCAATATCTTTAGGTAGTTTGCAATAAACTGCAGTTATTAGTACTCTCAGTCTTTTGATTGGTAAACACAAAATTATTTTGTTTCAGAATAGTGAATCTTGTGTCTTCATTCTCTTAATAAATACCTGGTTAACTACCTCTATCAAGATTACATTGCTTAGTACTTTATCGCAACTGTCGCTGACTAAAAATCCTGGAACCCCTTGTCTACTTAGCACCATGTGTGCCTGCACAAGACAGAGCAGCATTTCAATGCCATCTTTTCGAGGGCCGTTAGGATGTGCAAAAATTGCAGAGTTGCCTTCATTCTGTGGATTTTTTTTTAAAGTGCTTGATGCACACTTATAATACTGATATTTCTTGGCTTAAGGTTCCAGTTAAGGGTTATTTCTCAGCCTGGAGGAATGTGTAGACTTTCGCACGCATCAGTGTTGAGAACCTTCTTTTCCTGTTATAGATTAATGACTTCGGTCTACAGGGCACAAATTTGAAGTGTGCAGCCGAAATGAAACTCGGATGCATTGTAACTATAAGAAGGATTGTTTTGGAATCATCGAATCATGGAATCCCTACAGTGCAGGAAGAGGCTATTTGGCCCATTGAGTTGGCACTGACCCTTTGAATGAGGAGCATCCTGCCCTGACCTTACCCCGTAACTCCGCATTTACCGTGGCTAATCCATCTAGTCAGCCAACTGAGTGAACTGACCCTCCTCATGATGTCTATTCCTGAAACTAGCTTTTATTTCCACTTGTCTGTGTTGTGAAACGCGGCAAATCCATTAGCAACATTCCTAGATAAAAACCAAAAGGACTGTGGATGCTGAAAATCAGGAATGAAAACTTTCCAAATATTGACTGGGAACACTATCGTTCAAGTACTATAGGTGGGTCAGTTGTTGTCCAGTGTGTGCAGGAGGGTTTCCTGACACAGGATGTAGAAAGGCCAACAAGGGACAAAGCCACATTAGATTTGGCACTGGGTAATGAGCCCGGCCAGGTGTTAGATTTGCTGGAAAAGCTCAGCAGATCTGGCAGCATCTGTGAAGAAGAAATCAGAGATAACGTTCTGGGTCCAGTGACCCTTTCTCAGAACTGATGGTAGCTGGGAAAATGTTGGTTTGTATGCAGGTATTTCCCTCATATAAACCCGCATTTTCCAAGCTGCTATCAGTTCTGAGGAAGGGTCACCGAAGCGTTATCTCTGAGATTTTTCTTCACAAATGCTGACAGACTTGTTGAGCTTTTTCAGCAACTTCTGTTTCTTTAGCAACTTTCCTGTATCATATGTGGAATTGATCGTGTGTAATTGTAAAAAGTTGCAGTCTAATTTAATATTTAATAACTTTGAGTATGATTACATTCTCTTATTTTTACTACAATGCCATTATGCCATTAAAAAATTGATAGTGAAAATAAGTAAATTAAAAAATAAATAAATTCTCACTTATTTCCTACTAAAGCTGAAATCCAAAAGTAACCCCAAAACTCTAATCATGTATGTATTTCTAAATAACGCACCTTTCTGAGATGGTACAGGGGGCTAGGGTGATGGTACATCGTACAAATAGCAGCAGACGGCCATTCTTCTCTTCCTGACGAAAAAGTGGTGGAAGTAGAGTTCTTAATTTTTTTTAGGGCAGAGGTAGAGTCTTGCTAAGCAAGAGGTGAAAAGTTATTAGGGGTGGGTAGGAATGTTGATTTCAGGCTAATATCAGAACAGCCAAAATCTTATTGAATAGCAGAACAGGCTTGCGGGACTGAAAGGCCTATTCCTGCATATGTTTCACATCTGCTCCTTGATCCTGTTCCAATGAATAGGAGAAGGTGGAAGTGGAAAAAGTAAAATCACGGTTGACAACTGATACCTGAAGGGGAATGAATGAATGAGAACAATGATTGTTTTCTGAGTGCTGTGTTCAGTCTGGAACACTAAAGTATTGAATGGAATGATAAAGATGAACTTAATTGGAAATGTGTAGAAAAGACTGAGGACGAGCTGACTCAGGAAAACAGTGATTTACTTGTTGCTGTTTCAATTTAGCACATATCTCTTCTGGATGCAAATTTTTCATCTTGTTCCATTACCATGTCATTTTGCCTTGCACCATCAGACTATTTGTCAGTTCATTTCATTGCTCTGTCTTTCATCCTGACATCGACATTCTCTTTTGTTTTTCCTTTCCCTTCTTTTTTCTTTGACTGTACTTGGTTTAAACCTATTACAATTTTAATTTCTCAAAATTCTGATCAAGTTAAATGACCTGAAATTCATTATTGGCATGCCTTTCTCTCAGTCACTCAAGCATCTTTAGAACTTTTTGGTACTATTTTTGACTTGGTAGAAAATCTCCAAAAATTGACTAGCAGCGAAAAATTTTAAGTAAGTTCCAATTCTTTACTAAACACATGAAATTCCTGCATTGGATAAGATGTGTGGTTTTTTTTTAACGTATATTTTGATGTCTACATCAACAGGGTCACCAAGCTGAGAAGTGGAACCCAGAATCCATTGTGCCTAAACTTGGGGTTCAGACTTATCCAAAATCAGATTATTTCCAGTATATGCTTGATTTTTTTTATTCAAGACTCAGATAATACATACTGACAATCAAATAAGGTTGTTGCAGATGTTTCTTCCTTTCCCAAACCCTGCTTTCCTGATTTGAATCTATCGACGCTTTTGAATTGAAGTTGGAGGCAGTATTTACTGACAGGTAAATTTCCTGACAGGAGCTTTTTCAGACCACGCAACAGGTTTGAACGACAATAATTGATGCTTTGGCAAGAGTTTCTGCTGAGCTCGAGGACAATTATGGGCACAACTGACGCCAGCAATCCTGTTTAGGCCATCATTTCATCAGGACCATCAATAAATATAACTTTCATGGGGCTTTCCCTTGACTGCTGTCTACTTGGGTTTCACCAACAATATTGTGTTGGAGTAGAGTAACTGCAATACACTTTGACATTATGTCCTAACATTTCAGTAATTCATTTAACTAGCTTGGGGATTATGATGCATGATTATCTAAACTTGGCTAAGGTAACATAGAAAGGGCATTGTGAGCGATGTGTAGAGCAGGGGTTGTTTTCATCAAGCTCTCATGCTCTGGAGCATCATTGTGACTCAAATATGGCAGAAATAGCTGACTGGTGCAAGATTAAAAACAAGGAGACGGCTGCCAGAATAGCAAGATTTTAAATGATGTGTTCCACTGTATACGGTTACCCACCAACTGCACACTAATTGAGTGA
Source organism: Stegostoma tigrinum (assembly GCF_030684315.1). Classification (NCBI taxonomy): domain Eukaryota; kingdom Metazoa; phylum Chordata; class Chondrichthyes; order Orectolobiformes; family Stegostomatidae; genus Stegostoma; species Stegostoma tigrinum. The sequence continues at coordinate 62,848,649 of NC_081358.1, read as the reverse complement.
TACCCCTTGTGTTTCACGTATAACTCCCCAATGAAGCCATTATCTTTCCCATTAATTACAAGGGCTGTAATTAAAGACTCCAATTGTACTAATTGTGTATGAGTTGTCTTTTTTCTTGATATTGAATCCAAGTTGTGTACAAAGTGGAAATGATTGAGGAACATTTTCTTGCATTGGTTTTGGCTGTGGACCGATGCCTTAAACACGTGTGATATTGCTGTAGTTTAACCTTATGCTGGAAAAAATCTCACTGATCTGCAACATTGGCTATATTTAATAGGATATTCATTTACAATTGAAGCTTTTGCTTTCCCGAGCCATCTTTTAAAGTTGTCCCTCCCGAGTGTGTTCAGAACCAAACCAGTGATGCATTTGTATAAAGGGGAATGATTCTATTTTAACAGATGTCTGCTTCTACAAGTTTCATGAGATTAATTCCAGTCACAAAAACCTGGTTTAATGAGGAGAGATTTAGAAGTTTATGCCTGCTCTCACTAGAGTTTCAAAAAAGAGAGATCTAATTGAGGTATATTAGATGCGCAGGGGGATTGACAAAGTAACCATAGGATGTGGGACAATCTGGTAGCAGAGTTAAAACAGGAATTACTTCCCTCAAAGTACTGTGCATCTGTGGTATTCACTACCACATTGCGGTGCATGTCAGGACACTGAATAAATTTGAGAAGATAGAGGTTTAATTAGAGTCAGATTAAAGAATTATTGACATGTAGGAAAGTGTAATTGAGGTTGAGATGAGATCAGTCATGATCATATTAAATGACAGAGCAGGCTTGAGGAGCAGAAGTGCCTGTTCCTGCTCCTAATTCTTACGTTTGTAAGTTCTGTATCAGTTAGCTGTTTGATGGTCTACTCCAGACTGCTAGGGATTTCACAGTTGATGATTTGAGTGAGGCTGCCCATAAGACACAGTATCAAAGTAGCTCAGTTCATTTCATATCTCAGGCTAAATAAAAACCAAAAGAACTGCAGATGCTGTAAATCAGAGCCTGATACCTCAGGCTAATGTTCTGGATAGAAAACAAAGAGCTGCGATAGCTAAAGATCTAAAACACAAAAACAGAAATCATAGAATCATAGAAATCGTACAGTGTGAAACAGGCAATTCAGCCCACTGTCCTCCCTTTCCTTGTAATCCCAGATTAACTGTGGCTAATCTACCTGGCCTGCACATCCCTGAACACTATGTGACAATTTAGCATGGCCAATCCACTAAGCCGCGCATCTTTGGACTGGAGAAACTCCAGTAACTTTAGTCATTCTATGGTTCTTTGATTCCATGAACAAAGATCTAGGTGTGGTCTCACCATACAATTGTAGCAAGACTCCTCTGTTTCTCTACTTGAACCTTCTCGCCGTGTAGGGCAACAACCAATTGCTGTCTTCACCACTTACTGTACCTGCAGACTTACTTTCAGTGATTGGTATACAAAAACAGCCAGGTCTCCTCACACCTCTCACCTGCCTTCCTGTTTTTGCTACCAAAGTGGATAACATCACATTCATACACTATGAACAGTGGTGTCTGACGTTTGAAGTCACTATAGTTCTAGCCCTTAGTTAAGTCCAGAATTCACAGACTAGCTTCACTATACAGGATTTTTTGGACTGAATTTCTCTGGATTAGTGTCGTGTTTCGGTTCCAATGTAACTGTTTAAACCTTCTGAACTTGGACGATTAAAAAACTGACCATTTACTTAAGGCCAATTAGGCAGCATTCATTTTGCACCAGCCTGTTTTTATTAGTTCTGTCATCCAACTCACTTAAAGAGCTGTAATTAATGTTTGAGCTTTTAGAACTTTAGAGAAAGATAATTAGAGAGGATCAGACGATGGTGTTGCTGTCGAGGGGGTGTAGCCGAGGTTTACCATGCTGATTTCAGGGATGGTGGGGCTGATGTATGAGGAAAGATGAATTAGGTTGGGATTGGTTTTGCTAGAGTTCAGATGAATAAGGAGAAATCTCATGCAGACTTATAAAATTCTAACAGGACTGGACAGAGTAGATGCAGGGAGGATGTTCCTGATGGTGGGTGTGTCCAGAACCAGGGGTCACAGTATGAGGATTCAGGGTTGACGATTTAGGACAGAGATGAGAAGACATTTTTTCACCCAAAGAGTGGTGAGCCTGTGGAATCCATTACCACAGGAAGTAGTGATGTCAAAATATTGAATGTATTCAAGAGGCGATTAGATGTAGCACTTGGGGCAAATGGGATCAAATGTCATGGGGAGAAAACAGGACTAAGCTGTTAAATTGGATGATTAACCATAATTGTGAAGAATGGTGGAGTAGGCTCAAAGGGCTAAATGACCTCCTCCTGCTCCTGTCTTCTATTTTTCTATGGAAGGCATGCAAATGTTCTTTATAGTGAAAGGTGGAAATTATTTTTTCTGAATTGTGTGGTTTTTATGCGAATAGTTTTGTCTGAATTACAATTGGGAGCACATTATTTTCATTTGATTGGGTATTTTTTCTGGGCAAGGTTTTCACACTTTCTCTTTGAGAGCTATTTGTACTTTTCTCATACCTTTGGTGTGATCTCTGATCTGGTATTGAGCTCCAATGGCTGCATATTCTATATAGTCCTCCTTCTCTTTAAGTTAATTTCTCTTAAGAAAATAATCATTGAAGTATTAGAAGGAGTATCCACAAATATAGAAGAGTCCACCTTCACAGGTTACGCCGCTCAAAACAGAATGCAAACAGTGCCAGAATTCATTTGTAGGAGATTCAAGTGGTGTACAGCCTTGTGACTTTAGCTGGTGAAATTAAACACTTAAGTTTGACTGCAGAGCTACGTTTTAAAACCCATTGTCAGATTTTCTCAGCTGAGCTAAGAACATGGGACTATTTTTTTCATTATCCATGTATGTTTCATTTTAAAATTCTATGGGTACAGAAAATGTAACATAAATATATTTCTTATTTTGAGCTGTCTGGCGTTACACTTAAGTGGGTATCCTTTAGAATTATCAATTTACAGTGTCATGACTTAGAAGAGCTATGAATCATGGACTTAAATCAACAGCTGTAGATAGAGATCATTGGAACTGCAGTATCCATTTCCCAGTGTCAATTTCCAGTCACTTATGTATGTTCCAACTCAGGCATTTGGTGATCTGTGTATTCAGAATGATTTAGCAGTATAACTATCAGTGAAAAACAAGATTAAAATGTACAGGATGAAAACATGAGAAATTCAAACAAGGGCCAAAGTAATTTCTGAAACCTGCATTCTTGGTACAGATCTACAACTGTAAAACCACCTTTTGAGAACATCGGATGCTGTGACCCATAATTTCCAGGAAAATTTTGATGCAACTGCTTCATTTTTGCAAGTGCTTGTTTGGAATAAATTTGCACATTACTGATTTAGGCTGAAATGTTAGTATGTACAAAATTCCTTGATGATGTGTGTCACTTCCGAGAAACATCTGCTGAAAGCCTCTGCAGAATATTTATCTAGTTCTGCCAGCACGCCCGCCTCCACAAAGAAGACTAGCTCATATGAGCTGGATAGATTTATTCAAGAAAATTAGATGAGAAATAGCACTGCCAAATGCTACCTTATATTGGCACACCTAGGATAGAAGTTTAGTAGCAATTTTAGCTTTTTTTGGACATTTCTTACTGAGATGCATACTATACTGAAACAAGGTGTTGACAGTTTCAGTGTAATCGTTTATTTTCAAATCCCTGCCCTGGTGTTCAGTGAGATTAAACAGCAGGTAATAATGGACAGTAATGATGGAAAAGTTAATAGAAGCATCCCAAGCAAGTAGCTCTGAGATTGAAGTTGTAAGGCAGAAATTAGTAGCTTGTTTGCTTTGATTTGTTTCAAAGATGCTGCATCCATTTCACATCCTTTCATAGGCAAATGCTCGGGAGATTTGGGGATAAGACCCTGTTGACAAGAAAATTGATGCAAATTTCAGCATATTTAAACTATTTAAGTAGTGAGCAGTTTTCTTGAAGTAGAATAATCATCCTGGATTATTAGAAAAGGAAATGTGGAAGTTGCAGAGTTCTAGGAAAGTGGAGAAGAATAAATTTGGTAAGTGCAGGCAAATCAAATTAAAGTTTATGGATGGAAATTATTTACAGACAATGGTTCAGAATAAAGTTCATTGTAACTAGGAAAAATATGAACTAATAAGTGGCAGCACAGATTTGTTAAAAATAAATCAATATTTAACTTTATTAAGTTCCCTGATGAAGTGACAGGAGGAGTTGGTAAATGTTTGATTTTTTCATATAGATACTGACTTAATGTTGTTTGAGCTTTCAAAAGGTGTTTAATAAATTTCATATAATTGGAGGATTAAAAGGACAGTGGCAATGTTAGCATGGAATTGGTCAAAGAACAGAAATCAGATAGGAGAAGTAAATGGTTATTTTCCATAGTTAGAGGGAACAGGCAGTGATGGACTTCAGATGTCATTATCAGGATCATTTCTCTTTTTGATGTGCTATTGCAAAACACATACAAGACCCTTAACTTTATCAATGGAAATGCTTATAAATGTAAGTACAAAAGCAGGGGAATTGTGCTGAATCCAACCTGTGGAGTATTTTTAATATCTCCAGTGGGTATCAGCCATCTCGATTGCTCTTGAGAAGGCGGTGACAAGTTGTCTTCTTGAATTTCTGCAACCTATGTAGTGCAAAGATATTGAGTGTCATAGTGATTCGCAGCAGAGAAAAGGACTCTGCAGGATATTGAATCCACTGTTTTTGAGGTACTTATTCACCTACGTACCTTTATTTTGTTTGGTTCAGGTTCTAATTGTCTTCTAATGTGGCAGAAGTTGAGCATAGATAGCAAGAAGTCAAAACTGTAGTTAATCCATAATTAGTTCCTTTTGTTCAACGGATCAAATATTTACAGAAGGAGGAAAGAAAAATTTGAAAAGTTAACTTTAACTGGTGAGAGAGTTAGTCATTATAGTTTGCAGAATCCATTACAGTGTAATGTTGTAGTTAATTTCTAATTGTTTTGCATATATCTATTTATAATTTTAGATACAAAAACAGATGTTGCTGGAAAAGCTCAGCAAGTCTGGCAGCATCTGTGAAGAGAAATCAGAGTTAACCTTTTGTGTCCAGTGACCCTTCCTCAGAACATAAGTTTAGATTATAGGACAATGAAAGGTTTGAAATTGATTTATTTACACAGTAAAAACAAACGCCAATTGGTAAATGCAAGTGTTTAGCCTAATTTTTGGATAGATGTGATAGTTGCGATAGTTGCAGCAACCTCTGGTACATCAATAGTGCATATTATTAGCAGAAATGGGAGAATTGTGGTTATGTTTCCAGAAGCCTGAACTAACGATCCAGAAACACACAGTAGAATGAATTAATTGAAGAAATATGGAAAGTTAAAGCTCATATCAGGAATCGCAATCATGAAGCTACTGGATTATTCTTAAAAACCCTATCCGGTCAATTCACCTTAAAATAGGAATCTTCTATCTTAACCCAGTCAGGCCTATAATGTGTTTTTAGGCTCACAACAATATAGTTGCCTCTTAACAGCACTATGAAATTCCATTACATTACAACAGAAACAACTATCATTGATCCAAAGGGCAGTCTGTAAGAAATATTCTTTTAAGAAATATTCACATTCCATGAATTTAAAAAAAAACCTCAATGAAGCCCTGAAAATGTGTGTACAACCATTTGTGGTCCACTCACTTTTTATCAGAACTTTTGCTGCTTTTGATGGTAGGATGCAAAGCGCTGCTAGAACTGGAAATGAGTGCTATACTCTCACCTGCTGCGAAATAGAAGAACTTAAACAATTTTTTTTTGGAGATTGTGTTTTAGATTCCTTACAGTGTGAAAACAGTCCCTTTGGCCTAACAAGTCCACACTGCCCCTTGGAGCATCCCACCTAGACCCACCCCCTATAACTCACACACCCCAGAACACTATGGGCAATTTAGCATTGGCTGATCCACCTAGTCTGCACAACTTTGGACTGTGGGAGGAAACCGGAGGAAACCCATGCAGACACGAGGAGAATGTGCAAACTCTGTTCAGACAATTACCCGAGGCTGGAATTGAACCCGGGTCCCTGGTGCTTTGAGGCTGCAGTGTTAACCACCGGGCCACCCATGAATTTTCGTGGAATCAATATGTTAAGTGAATCAGCTCTACTGAAAGAACTGTAATAGCTTTAATAAACTGTTGTTACACAGATTTTTAGCGCGGAAATGCACTCAATAAGCAACAAACCATTTAAAATCAGGAACTTGTAAAATCATGCTCATAAACTCACATCCAAACACTTAAGTATTTCTAAGAGTGACCCTTCAGTGTAATGATCTTTATAATTAATCTCTGCTCTTGCAGGTGAATAAATTTTACTTTGCTTGAAGAGTATTAAATGGTATGTATTGATGGTGTGCATACCTCATGTTTTCATTTGTAACAGAGGACAGGGCACTGGACCAACTATTAATGGGAATTTATGTTCAGTACCAGCTTATACTCTAGAGCCTGGAAGCCACTACAAGCAGCAAGACTGCCGCTAGTGCAATTAAACTACTATGAACTAACAAGTTATCCCACATTTATTATCTGTTTCCAAATACCGTAAAAATGATGAGAGTCAAATTGCATCTGTATGTTAAATCTTTGAATTTACACTTTGGGCATTGGACCCATTTTGTCATTATAATAGCTTGCTAAGGACATGAGATTCCATCTTCCAAAGATCGTGCGTGACACGCGCAACGAGTTGTTAGCCCTCACAAAGAATCAGTGTCATTGCCCAAGCTGAAAGGTGAACTACTGTGTATTTGACCTTCTGAGTTTCTTGGACCATATTCATATTAAATTCAGTAGCATGACAAATATGTCTATAAGATATAGAAGCAGAATTAGGCTTTTCAGCCTATTGAGCTTGCTGTACCATTCAATCATGGCTGGTAGGTTTTTCAACTTCATTCTCCTGCCTTCTCCCCACCAACGTTGATTTTCCCTCACCAATCAAGAACCCTTCCAGCTCTGTTCTAAACACCTTCAAAGACCTGGCCTCCGCAGCCTTCTGCTGAAATGAGTTCATCAGGTAACCACACTCCAGCTTAAGAAATTCCTTCTCATCTCAATTCTAAAAGGTTGTGCCTTCATTTAGAAGCTGTACCCCTGGATCCTAAACATTCCCACTAGTAGAAACATCTCCTCCACGTCCGTGGTATCCAGACTTCTCAGTATTCCGTATTTTAAACTCTATCGAACACAGATCCTACGTACTCAACTGCTCCTCAAATGACAAGACCTCCATGACCAGATTCTGTAAATTCTTGTCAACCTCCTCTGATTCCCTCCAATGCCAGCATATCCTTCCTTACATATGGGACCCAACTGCTCACGATATTCCAAATACAGTCAGCAGCACATACAGCATCAATGGTACATCTCTTTTCTTGTGTTCTAACCTGCTTGAAATGAATATCAACATTGCATTTTCTTCCTAATTGCTAATTATGCATGCTAACCTTCAGAAAATCCTGAACTAGAACTCCCAAGTCCCTTTGTGCTTCAAATTTGTGAATTCTTTCCCCATTTAGTCAGTAATATACACCTCTATTTTTCTGACTAAGTTGTATAACATTGTATTCCTTATGCTACTTCTTTGCCCACTCTCCTAGCCTATGCAAGTCTTTCTGCAGCACCCATGCCTCCTCAATACTACCTGTCCCTGTTCCTACATCTGTTTGTGTCAGCTGTAAACTTTGCAATGATGATCTCAGTTCCTTCATTCAGATCGTTAATGTATAATGTGATTAGTTCCAGCATGAACCCCTCAGAACTCAATTCGTCACTGGTTGCTATCCTGAAAAAGACCCCTTTGTGCCTACTCTCTGCCTTCTTTCAGTCGACCAATCATGTATCCATTCCAGTGCCTTGCCCTTAACACTGTATTGTCTTATTCTGGAATGGCACCAGAGGAGAACTCTGCAGCAAAGCAACTAACACTGCAATGGAGTGTGGCAGTGGCTGACAAGCACTACTGATGTACCAGAGGTTGCTGCAACTATCGCAACTATCACATCTATCCAAAAATTAGGCTAAAAGCTTGCATTTACCAATTGACATTTGTTTTTACTGTATAAATAAATCAATTTCGAACCTTTCATTGTCCTACTGTCTAAACTTATGTTCTGAGGAAGGGTCACCAGACACGGATGCTGATGGGAATCAGGAAGACATTAACTGGAGGATAGTGAAGATAGGAAACCTTGCAACCTTTATAAAGTACTTGGATGAAGACTTAAAGTTTCATTAGATTAAAGTCTCTAGTCCTAGTTCTGGAAAGTAGGACTTGCAGAGATCTAAAACAGTGTTGCCATTGCAAACTCAATGGGCCAAAAGGCCTCTTCTATTATACAATTCTTTAGTTCAATAGTATTTAATTCTTTTCTTCTGGAGGGGAAGTTTTCGCTATGAACTTACAGCTGTTGACTTTGAACATTGTATTTTGTTTTTTAGGTGATGAAAATGGCATTAGAGAAACAGCTCAGTCAGATGGAGAAAAGCCAGGCCGTTCCAATTTAGAGCTTGAAGACTGGAATGGACCAGGTATTACTTCAACATTCCACCATCAGATTTTATTTATGTTTGCCTGCTATTCTGAATAATACTTGGGATGATCAAATTACCTGTTGTGGCTGATCATTAACATTTGTGTCCTAAGCCCAGGGACAAAAAAAATTGTATAGAATTTGCTTTTGAATCATTGCAATAATATGTAGCAGACATAGGAGGTCACATAACATGCGATGTTTTGTACTTTAAGTGCTATTGTAAGAATAGAAGTGCCCTCATTTGAGGAGAAGAAATGTGTTTTTGCCAGTATGACTACCAAAAGGATAAAAATAGATGTCTGACTCTGAGCAAGCCTACAAAGGCACTCTGTACACAAAGAAAATCCATCTTTTTTCTTTAAACTTCATCTAACGGTTTCAATACAATTTTTAAAGTCTGCATCAATTTTGATCCTAATGGTTGAGGCCCCATCAAGAAAGAAGCCAAACTGGAGCTGCTCAAAATTATCATTCAGCAAATATGCAAGCAAATTTGCACACATCAGAGGACCTTAGAAAGTTTATGGGGATCGGGGAAAGTGCTCCGAGGATTGTGCCCTCAGGGCTTTGCGGTTACCTATTCCTGAACTGTAGTGATTGTAATGGGGTCAGCCAGGTGGACGTCATAGAAAATGAGTTTCCTGTTTGCAGCTGTTAATCTGGTCCAATGAGGGAGCCCTCGCTGACTGATATAAATGGGAGTGTCAGAGGTTCTGTTCACTCTGGGAGCTGGCTCTTAGGAAGCTAGATCAGTGTTAAGGACTTTCCATATATAAATTAGGGGTGACTTGGTGATGGTATACTGGCCTCATTAGAGTTATTTCAGTAGCAATGAGAGCGGGATACAGTCCTGGAGACATTCAGTTGCAGATTTTGTCTTTGAGTTGGAGTCTGGCGTCATGCTGTTTATTCAGGAAGCTTGACTCATTTGATCCTGCCATCAAAGACTGGGTCCAGTATGCAGAAAGAATGTACTTTTTTTCCCAGGCAAACGACTTTACAGCAGATGAAGAGCAATGAGTAATTCTGCTGACTGCTTGTGCGCCTGCATATTTTTCATTGGGATCCTAACTTTCCCAGAGCACCAGAAAGTAAAACCTTTCGAAAGTTGATGGATTTGTTAAGGAATGGTTTGACTCCAAGCCTCCTCTAATTCTGAGGTGCTATATGTTTTACCTGGAAAATCAATAACCGGAGGAATATATGTCGGGATTTCTCATGAGGTTAATTTGACTTGCAGAGGCATGTGACTTTGATATAACTCTTAATGAGATGTTGAGAGACTACTGTGTGGGATTAATGAAGTAACTATGCAAAGTACCTCCTAGCTAGAGTGTAACTGGACATCCAACAGACACTACAACTGGCATTATCATTGAAAAATATGGTAAGAGGAGCATATGACTTGCAGGATATTCTGATGCAAGTGGATACCCTTGCCAGTTTCACTGAGCTTGGGAAACACCACTTGAGGGAAGGTAATTGCAAGTTGGAACACTGTCCGGCAGGCCAATTAGGTAATGCAGATACATTGAACCACTTCCCATTGACAGATCCACCGGCAGTATTGCCACTGGAAGAGTCTGTATTATTTATAAACTTCCTGGGCACACTTACGATCACAGATGATGATATCAGACTTTGGACGTAGAAAGATCCTGTCCTGGCAAAACTGAAACAGCTGGTGATGATAGGAAAACCAATGGACTGTCACAACCAGAGCTGAAACCTTTTTGGACCAGATGAGACCAGATCAGAGGAGGACGTATTATTATGGGGAGTAAGAGTGATTAACCCAAGCAAAAGATCACTGTCAGATAGTGCTGAACTCCATTAGAGTCATCTAAAATGAAGATGTTGGTGAGAAGGTGTGTCAGGTGGCCAGAATTGGATGCAGACATAGCTGCATTGGTGGGACAGTGCCAGGGTACTAATACGGACAAAAATTTCCACCAGCAGCTCCTCCGCATTCAAGGGAATGGCTTGGGAAACCCTGGACATGGTTAAATGTTGATTATTCAGGTCCTTTCATGGGATCAATGTCCTTAGTGATTGTGAACACCTACTCTATGCCTGGATGTACTTAGAACTCATTCGTCAAATGCTGGGATGATGATAGAATACCTACCCACATCATTTGTAAAACCTTTGGACTCCTACAAGTGTTGAAGACAGGTAACAAGATAAGATTTACTAGCAGGGAATTTGAGTATATCCTAAAGTTGAATGGTATGCATCATATAAGGATAATTCCACACCATCATTCATCTAATGGTCTGGCAGAAAGAGAAGGCCAAACTTTGAAGGCAGGCTTAAAGCAACCGCTTGATTATAGGATTACCCCCCTTGCAAACTACAGGGATAGCTCTAGCTCAGTTACTGATGGAGAGGAGAGTCAGCAACAGGTTAAATCTGATCTTGCTGGACCTTGGGGGTTGTGGAGGGTGAAACGGCATCAGGAATACCAATCCCAGACACACTACCCTATTAAGCGAGAGAGACAATTTACTTCATGGGACAAAGCTTGGTGTAGAAACCACAAGAATGGCCCTCCATGGGGAAGAGGCATGGTTGAAGCAAGATTAAGTTCAGTGATGTATAAAGTTCAGCCGGGGCAACAGCCCTGAACAAGCACGTGCATCATGTGAAAGCTGTAATTTCATAAACAATGCAGGAGCAAAATAAGCCTACCTGCTTGACTGCCTTTCCAACTGTTCCAGAGCCCATGAGCTCTCCCTCTTCATTAAGCATTGAAGATATCTCAGAATTTGAGATTGTCAAAACAGATGTTGCCACCTCAATGCCTTTGCCACCTGAAGAGGAGAATGAATTTCTTCTGGGATGCTGCAGACTCAAAAAGCGAGCTGATTTGTGTTACTGTTTGCCTGTATCAGAGGCAGAATTGGAGGAACCTGACCTGGCACTAAGATGCCCCAGGAGAAGCTACAAAAAAAGTGTACAGGCCTATTTCTTCGGACTCATTGGTGAGTGATGTTGATTGTGATAAGGTCAGCCATGTGTACATCATAGCATATGAGCTCCATGTTTGTTCTATTAATCAGTTTCAATCAAGTAGCCCAGGCTTTCTGATGTAAACAGGAGTGGTAGAGGTTCTGCTCATTCTTACAGCTACCTCTGTGGAAGCTGGATCTGTGTCAAGGACTTTCAACATACAAATAAAGGGTGACTTCATGACGAGATGCTGGCCTTTGTGGAATTATTTCATGAACCATTGCTGGACACTTTAAAAATAGTGGTGTAAGTCGCCTGTCTCAGAGGTGATGTTGGGCTTTCACTCCATGTTGCAACCAAACAACATTTTGGTTCATAGATTACAAATGTAATCAGTAAAATAAAATTTTACACACTCCACCCTTCACCCTGGATGTTCAATCTCCAATACTATCACCCAAAGTAGATTCTAGTATTAATTTTTGTCAAGTGGGGCCAGTGTGACACCAAGCCCTGAAGGTCAGGCCACAAGGCGTCTCAACTGAGAGACTCCATTCCCCCGTTTCAATCCTTCTTCCATTATTAGCTCCCTTCCGAGGTCAAACAGACAGCTTTGTTATAAAGATCTTGGCTGAGCATATGGCTGTCCAATGAACCGCCACCACCAAAATTATAGAAAGAATTCTGTTAGAATTCTTGAGCAATGTTCTGGGTCTGTTGAGAATAAAAACAATAAGCACGAATTGTTAGAGATACACAACTTTACAATAGGAGGTTGGATAAAGTATGTCTAAAATAAAATTGCATATACCTTGACAACAAAGTGTGAAGCTGGATGAACACAGCAGGCCAAGCAGCATCTCAGGAGCACAAAAGCTGATGTTTCGGGCCTACACCCTTCATCAGAGAGGGGGATGAGAAGAGGGTTCTGAAATAAATAGGGAGAGAGGGAGAGGCGGACCGAAGATGGATAGAGGAGAAGATAGGTGGAGAGGGGAGCATAGGTGGGGAGGTGGGAAGGGGATAAGTTAGTCCGGGGAGGACAGACAGGTCAAGGAGGTGGGATGAGGTTAGTAGGTGGGAAATGGAGGTGCAGCTTGAGGTGAGAGGAGGGGATAGGTGAGAGGAAGACCAGGTTAGGGAGGCGGGGATGAGCTGGGCTGGTTTTGGGATGCAGTGGGGGGAGGGGACGAGCTGGGCTGGTTTTGGGATGTAGTGGGGGAAGGGGAGATTTTGAAACTTGTGAAATCCACATTGATACCATTGGGCTGCAGGGTTCCCAAGCGGAATATAAGTTGCTGTTCCTGCAACCTTCGGGTGGCATCATTGTGGTACTGCAGGAGGCCCAGGATGGACATGTCGTCTAAGGAATGGGAGAGGGAGTTGAAATGGTTCGCGGTTGGGAGGTGCAGTTGTTTGTTGCGAACCGAGCAGAGGTATTCTGCAAAGCAGACCCCAAGCCTCCGCTTGGTTTCCCCAATGTAGAGGAAGCCACAACGGGGGTACAGTGGATACAGTATACCACATTGGCAGATGTGCAGGTGAACATCTGCTTAATATGGAAGGTCATTTTGGGACCTGGGATGGGGGTGAAGGAGAAGGTGTGGGGGCAAGTGTAGCACTTCCTGCGGTTGCAGGGGAAGGTGCCGGGTGTGGTGGGGTTGGAGGGGAGTGTGGAGCGGACAAGGGAGTCATGGAAAAAGTGGTTTCTCCGGAAGCCAGGCAAGGGTGGGGATGGAAAAATGTCTTGGGTGGTGGGGTCAGATTGTAGTGTAAAACCAGCCCAGCTTGTCCCCTCCCCCCACTGCTTCCCCAAACCAGCCCAACTCGTCCCCGCCTCTCTAACCTGTTCTTTCTCTCATCTATCCCCTCCTCTTACCTCAAGCTGCACCTCCATTTCCCACCTACTAGCCTGATCCTGCCTCCTTGACCTGTCCATCCTCCCTGGACTGACCTATCCCCTCCCCATCTCCCCACCTATACTCTCCTCTCCCTATCTTCTCCTCTATCCATCTTTGGTCTGCCTCTCCCTCTCTCCCTATTTATTTCAGGACCCTCTCTCCATCCCCCTCTCTGATGAATGGTCTAGGCCCGAAACGTCAGCTTTTGTGCTCCTGAGATGCTGCTTGGCCTGCTGTGTTCATCCAGCTTCACACTTTGTTATCCTGGATTCTCCAACATCTGCAGTTCCCATCATCTCTGTTCAAAATACCATGACCTTGATTTTCACAACAATGGAGGTCCATTCGTCATGCTGAAAATGAGGCTGGAAATTTGAAACCTGTCCCCAAGTACAGGACATGCTATTTTCATGGGCTGCATTAGAAATATGTGTGTTTTCTGCAGAGGTAAATGCTGATAGAAATCTGCAGCTGCCTCCACTCCTGTGTGAATTTGGTGATGTGGATGTCTGAAGAATGAAGTGTACAGAATAGACCTGATAGAAGTAGACTTGAACTTTGTGCATTTGTTTCTACCACACTACCCTTAGGTCGAGGCCATGCAATGTTTTGATATGCCTCAGGATACTTTTGGAAGAGGTGAGGTGTCCATTGGGAATGATATATGGCTTTTGGGATTGCTAGAAGTTTGCATGAATGTGCATGGAAAGTGCGTAAATTTATAAAACTCTGTAGCTCATCAGAACTGTCAAAATGAAAATCTGTCAATAGTATAAGAGAAGTTGTCAACAGCAGCTTTCTTTGGAGCTGCCAAAATAATTTCTTCTCTATAAATCTTTGAAAAAAATGTTTATGTGCTCAGAAGAAGAAAATTAGTGCTTGTTCTTTCAATTTGGTGCCATAAGCCCAAGGGTCTTCACTACTGAATTAATGTTGTCTGACTGCTTTCTTAGCTATTGATTTGATTTCTTGTAGTCACCTGTCCCTAAGTACAGTGGAAAGCTTTGTTTTGTGAGCAGTACACCTGACCATAGCAACCAAGGACAAACAGATGGTGCTTAGACATAGCAAGGCATACAAAGATACAGATGCACAGGAGGTACACAGAGAAAGATCAACATTACTTGAAGTTAGAGAGGTCCATTCAGCAGTCTAATAAGAGCAGGGAACAAACTGCTCTTGAACCTGTTGACCCATGCCTCCAGAGTGGGAGGGGTCTTTGATGGCAGCCTTTCTGTGGCAATGAGCAGTGTAAATGGACCATGGATGGGAGGTTGGCTTCCATGATGGTCTGGGCTGTGTATACAACTTTATGAAGATTCTTACGGTTTTGGGCAGAACAGTTGCTGTACCAGGCAGTTATGCACCTGGATGGTGTGCTTCATCTGTAAAAGTTGGTGAAGATCTTTATGGACATGCCGAATTTCCTAAGCTGGCTGAGGAAGAAGAGACATTGTTATGCCTTCTTGTCTGTCACATCTAGATAGGAGGTCCAGGATATAATGTCAGTTATCATAACTCTTTGGAATTTGACACTCTTGACCTCGTCTACCTCAGCTCCATTGATGTAGATAGGGCCATGTGCTCCTCCTTTCTTCCTGAAGTCAATGATCAGCTCTTTTGTTTCACCAACATTGTGAAGGAGGTTGGTTTCATTGCACCCTGACATCAAGCATTCTGTCATCTTCTGTATTCTGATTCATTGTTGTTTGATATCCGTCTTATCGTGTTGTCAGAAAACTTGTAGATGGCATTTGTATGGAATTTGACTACAAAGTTGTGGGTGTACAGGGAGTACAGTAGGAGGCACCAGTGCTGAGGATTATCTTGAAAGAGTGTTGTTGACAATCTTCACTGATTGTGGTCTGTGGGCCAGGAGGTTGAGAATCCAGTTGCACAGGCAGAGACAAGATGTAGTAGTTGCAGTTTTGAGATTGATCTGGAATGGATTATGGTGTTGAAGATGGAACTTAGTTGATGAGCAGGAATCTAACATAATGCCCTTATTATCCAGATGTTCCAGGGATGCGTGTAGGACTAAGGAAATGATGTCACGATGGAACTGTTTCACCAGTAGGCAACTTAGGGGTTGGCACAGTGGCTCAGTAACTAGCACTGCAGCCTCACAGTGCCAGGGACCCAGGTTCAATTCTAACCTCAGATGACCGTCTGTGTGGAGTTTGCACATTCTCCCTGTGTCTGCATGGGTTTCTTCCAGGTGCTCCGGTTTCCTCCCACAGTCCAAAGATGTGCAGGCTAGGTGGATCGGCCATGCTAAATTGCCTGTAGTGTTCAGGGGTGTGTGGGTTATAGGGGAATGGGTCTGGGTGGGATGCCTCAAGGTGCGGTGTGGACTTGTTGGGCCGAAGGGGCTGTTTCAACACTGTAGGGAATCTAATCTAATCAAAAGCTTGCAGGGGATTGAGGCAGGCTGGGAAGCTAAAGATGATGTGGGCCATGATCAGCCTTTCAACGCACTTAATGATTATGGAGGTCAGACTACTGGGCATTTGTCATATAGGCATGTGTTTTCTTTGGTCTTTTATCACATTCTATGCTTGCAACTCATTTTGGCTGACAGCTACAGACTAGCTATAGATTCTTTGAAGTGGGACTGTGAATTCCAATGCTTGTTATATGAGACAATCAATTTGAAACTTCTTGTCATTTATTCATTCACAGAATGTGCTGGTTGCTGGCTAGGTCAGCACTTATTGTTTATCCTTAGTTGCCTCTGAGAAATTGGTGTTTTGTCACCTTCTAGAACAACCACAGTCAATGGATATAGGCACACACACTCAATGCTTTTTGCATAGAACTTCCAAGATTTTGATCCAACAACCGTGAAGGAATAATGAATTCAAAACTGTGTGTGACTTGGAGAGAATCTTGCAAATAATGATCGTCCCATGCATCTGCTGTCCTTGATGGTCTAGGTAGCAAGTTTGTAAGTTCAGAAGATGCTGTCAGAGGGACTGTGGTGACTTGCTAGAGAACCAATGGTACTAGAATTGCACCCAGACTGAGTGAGTTTCCCTAAGTTGCTGTAGTTTTAAATGAATGTCCTAAATTGTTCCCCTTTCATTATCTACCTTTGGTTGGTTGCAACATGGTTAATTGAGGAAAGAAAAATCCCGTTCCCTTTGTATCAGAGCTAATGGGAACTGCAGATGCTGGAGAATCCGAGATAACAAAGTGTGGAGCTGGATTGTCGTGGATTGTAGCTCGTCCCCACGTCCCTAACCTGTTCTTCCTCTCACCTATCCCCTCCTCCCACTTCAAGGTGCATTTCGTCCCTTCTAACCACATCCCACCCCCTTGACCTGTCCGTCCTCCCCGGACTGACCTATCTCCTCCCTATTTCCCCACTTACACTCACCTCTACAGGCTCCATCCGCGCCCCTTTAACTTGCCTGTCTCCTCCCCACCTATCTTCTCCTCTATCCACTTTTGCACCGCCCCCTCTCTCCCTATTTATTTCAGAACCCCCTCCCCATCCCCCTTTTCTGATGAAGGGCCTAGGCCCGAAACGTCAGCTTTGGTGCTCCTAAGATGCTGCTTGGCCTGCTGTGTTCATCCAGCTCCACACTTTGTTATCCTGTTCCCTCTGTACTTGCCTTTCTCCAAGAGCAAATGAGCCAATGTTTTTATAAGAAGCCAATTTAACCAGGTTTTCTTAACTTAATAAAGAGTAAGCTTATTAGTTACAAAACATGAGAAAAGGTAGAGATACAACGCTCATTCACACAGAAATAAAAGGTGAGTCCAAAAAAGTAAAAATTAATTTTAAAAAATCAGTTTTTGAATTGTTCATGAAAAGTAGACAGTTGAATCTTGCAGCGGAGGTTATAGTAGCATTGACATTAGTAGTTGAACAGTCAGTGTCACGGTCCTTAGGTTTGCAGATTGATTGAGATTTTGAGTCCTTATTTCTTTTGACCATGATTGAATCCCAGCATTCAAGGTAAGAGGGAGAATCCTTCAGAAACAGAGTCCTGTTTCCCTTCTTGTGGTTCTCCGAGTGAGAGTGTGTGGCTTTACTTGCAACACAGGATTGATTAGACCTTTGACCTTTTGACCTTTGCAACATGCTAATTCTCATACCCAGGTTAATACAGATGAGTGTAATGAGTCTCATGAGTACACATGAGAACCGTCAGTCCCACTAGCCTACACAAGTCGAGTTTACAGCATTTATTAACCCTGTCTGTGTGTGTTCTCCAAAGGGAAAAACATGATGTGTCTGCAGTTTGGGACATGTTACACAGGGGGTGGCTTGCTGTTGAGCAGTGGGTTGGCAACTCCTTATTATCATCCTTGTCATAGATAATCACAATTCAGTCTGTTTCAGTTTGCCTTTAACCTCTTTGAAGGCCTGTTGTTTGGTATTACCTTTGCATTTGTGGGTGTGACATTCTGTGGGTCTTTCTTTCCAGACAGCCACTTAATTTACATCCACAGACACTCATGGCTATATCAGCCCTCTTAAAAAAAAAATATTCGAAATTATTAGTTAAAGTGCCCTCACGACTTAGGCGTTCTGACCGTGGTCAGGATACCACTACTGTCATTGTGCATCATTGTGATACAAGTGAATATTGAAGGTGACGAATGAAATGCGAGTCAAGTAGGCTGTTTTGTCCTGGATTGTGATGAGGTGCTTAAGTGATGTTTGAGCTGCATTCATATAGACATTAGAAAGTATTCCATCTCACTCTTGGCTTGTATCTTGTAGATTGTGAACAAGCTTTGGGGAGTCAGAAGATGAGTTATTCAATGCAGGATTTCAAATCTGACCTTCTCTTGTAGCTTTTGTATTTCTATAGCTTGTCCGTTCAGTTCATAGCCAATCACACCCCCTAGGAAATTGATAGTGGGTCTTCAGCAATAGTTACTCATTGAATGTCAAGAAGAGATAGTTGTATCCTTAGAAGTAAGAAGATATAAAAGGGCTGGTTAAATGGGCTGATCAATGGCATATGTAATTAAATCTGGATAAATACGAGGTGATGCACTTTGGCAGGATAAAAAAAGGCAAGGAAATGCATAATGAACAGTAAGACCCTGGGAAACACTAAGCATGAGAGGTTCCTTGGTGTACATGTGTGCCAGTCTCTTAAGGTATCAGGACAGTTGGATAAAGTGTTTAAGAAGGCTTACCTTTATTAGTTGAGGCATAGACCTTAAGAACAGTGGAGTTATTCTGGAACTGTAGGAAATATTAGTTAAGCCACAGCTTATGTGCTGTTCTATAATCCATGTTGGAGTAAATATGAGACATTGTAGAGAACATGTACCAGGATGTTGCCTGGGCCAGAAATTTTCAGTTATTAAGAGAATTTGGATAGACTGGTGTTGTTTTCCTTAGAGCAGGAAATGTACAGAGATGTTTTATGAGGAACAAAATGTAGCTGGGAAGAAACTTGTCCCCTTAATGGAGGGATCAATAACCAGGATATAGATTAGTGGTATAGAGGAATTTTGAGAATTTTTTTTTTCACCAGAGAGTGGTTGGCATCTGGAACTCACTGCTTATAAGGGTAGTGGAGGCAGAAACCCTTGTAATATTTAAGAAGTATCCAGATGCTCACTTGTGATGCCAGGACTTATAATTCAATATGCCAAATGATGTAAAATGGGAATAGAAAAGTTAGGTAGTTGTTTTGACTGGGGTGCATGGGATGGCTTGAAGATTTTTTTTCTCTGTGTTATAGATAATATCATAGAGATATATAGCATGGAAACAGACCCTTTGGTCCAACTCATCTATTCTGACTAGATATCCTAAATTAGTCTAGTCCTAATGCCAGCATTAGCACGTTGTAATTGTACCTTCCTCCACCACCACCTCTGGCAGTGCATTCCACACATGTGCCACCCTCTGTTTAAAAAGTTGCCTTAGGTCCCTTTTGAAACTTTCCCTCTCACCTTAAACCAAGCCTTCTAGTTTTGGACTCACCTACCCTGGGGAAATGACTTTGGCTATTCACCCTATCCGTGCCCCTTATAATTTTATAAACTTTTATAAGGTCACCCCTCAGCCACTGATGCTCCAGGGAAGCTAGCCCCAACCTATTCAGCCTCTCCCTATTGCTCAACTTGGCAACATCCTTGTAAATCTTTCCTGAACGCTTTCAAGTTTCACATTTTTTTGCTAAAGCAGTGAGACCAGAATTGAATGCACTGTTCCAAAAGTGGCCAAGTCACAGTTGTGTACAGTTGTAACATGACCTCCTGTAAATGCATTGACTAATAAAGGCAAGAGTACCAAATACCACCTTCACTATAAAAATAACAAAAGAACTGCGGATGCCTCAGGCCCAGTCTGAGCAAGGGTCACCGGACCCGAAATGTTAACTCTGATTCTTTTCTTCACAGATGCTGCCAGACCTTACGAGCTTTTCCCGTAACTTCTGTTTTTTGTGTCTTCTTCATTACCCTGTCTACCTGCGACTCCACTTTTAAGGAACTATGAACCTGCACCCCAAGGTCTTTTTGTTTGGCACTCCCAAGGACCTAACCATTATGTGTATAAGTCCTTTCCCAACTTGCAGTACAAAAAGGCACCAGCTCACATTTATCTAAATGAAACACCATCTGCCAGTGCTCAACCCATCGGCCCATCTGATCAAGATCTCCATGCCTACACTCTTTTATTGACAGACTCTTACTGATGGCAAACTCATGGTACCTAAAAATAAATCATTTTGACACCACGTGAGCCCAGTCCTGAATATTGCCTGGGTCATGCTGCATGCCGGCATGGACCGCTGTAGTATCTGAGGAATTGTGAATCGTATTGAACATAGAAATTAATCAAACATCTCCACTCTGACCTTATTGTTGATGGAATGTTGTTATGAAGCAGCCAAAGTACACTTTGCTGAGGAATTCTTGCAAAGAAGTCCTGAGACAGTGATAATTGGTGTCCAGTAACCACAATCATCTTCTTTTGTATAGAATTTGAATCATTTTCTACAGTGACTTCAATTTTCATAAGGCACCTTGATGCCATACTCTCAGTCAACAGTGTTACCTCTGAAAGTTAACTCTTCTGACTATGCCTGATAAACTCTGTTATATCGCCAGAGATATAATGGCAAGGTAATTCCAGGTAATTAAGAGTGTCAACAGATAAGTACAAACAGTGTGAATGGATTGTTGACTGGCTGAACAAGTCTTTGCAAGTGATCAAAAGTATCAAATGGTCTAAATAAATAGCTAAACAGCAAGTGAATTTAACCTTTTTTTCTGATAAACGTTTGTGGATCTGCAACTCTTCAAGATAATTCCTGTCTTCTTAGAACAAAGAGCAAAGAAAATTACAGTACAGGAACAGGTTCTTCGACCCGCCAAGTCTGCACTGACATGCTGCCCAACACAACTAAAACCTCCTAATGTTCTGAGAACCAGACCCAATATTCCCTTTCAAATCATGAATTTGTCAAGATGCCCTTTAAAAGTCATTATCATATCTGTTTCCACTAGCTCCCCTGGAAATGAGTTCCAGGAACCTACCACCCTCTGTTTAAAAAAACTTGCCTTGCACATCATCTTTAAACCTTGCCCTTCACACCTTAAACCTACGGCCACTAGTAACTGACTCTTCTGACTGTCTACACCCTTCATAATCTTGTAGACCTCAATCAACATACCATATGTTGTTCTGCCCTCAATCATCTGTTTCCAATCTACATTCTTCAGTTACTGCCTAATATTGTTATAATTAGCCTTATGCCAAGTTGCCACCTTCGCCTGACAACTACACTTGTCTTTATCCATCAGTACCTTAAAGCTTACTGAATTGTGATCACTATTCCTGAGCTACTCCTCTACAGAGATGTCAACCACCTGGCCTGGCCAGGCTCATTCCCCAATACTAGATCATAAAATTCCTACAATTTGTAATCAGGCCCTTCAGCCCTACAATTCCACACTGACCCTCAGAGCACTCACCCAAACCCATACCCCTATAACCCATCTAATCTACACATCCCTGAACAAAATGGGCAACTTAGCATGGCCAATCTACCTAGGCTGCACATCTTTGGGCTGTGGGAGGAAATTGGAGCACCTGGCGGAAACCCACAAAGACACGGGGAGAATGTGCAAATTCCACACAGACAGTTGCCGCAGGGTGAAATCAAACCCAGGTTCTTAGTGCTGTGAGGCAGCAGTGCTAGCCACTCTGCTGGACCTGGTACTAGGTCCGATACGGCCGCTTTCCTAGTTGGACTATCTACGTACTATTTCAAGAAGCCTTCCTGGATGCTCCTCAGAAACTCTGCCCCATCTGCATCCCAAGTACTAAGTGAGTCCCACTCAATATATGGGAGTTAAAATCACCCCTGACAACAACCCTGTTACTTTTACATCTTGCCAAAATCTGCCTACGTATCTGTTCTTCTATCTCCTGCTGGTTATTGGGAGGCCTATAGTAAACCCCAAACTTTGTGATTACACTTTTCCTGTTCTTGAGCTCTACCAACATTGCCTCACTGTATCAGCCATCTGAGGTGTCCTCCTGCAGTACAACTGTGATATGCTCCTTAACAATAAGCGCAACTCACCCACCCCTTTTACATCCCCTTTATCTTGCCTGAAACATCTGTATCCTGGAACTTTAAACTGCCAATCTTGTCACACCCTTAACCAAATCTCTATACTAACAACATCGTAGTTCTAAGTACTAATCAAAGTTCTTAAGTTCATCTGCCTTCCTGTTATACTTACTCAGGCTTTACTGCAGGAGTGTGTTACAACACACTCATTGTTGTCTTTTTTTCTCTCCTTGAACATATTCATTTGTGCCATCAAATCACAGTAACTGCAAGCAAAATCTCTGCAGCCTTGGTAGCATCTTCCCTAGTTCCTTCTCAATTGACTTAGTAATTCTCATTTGTGATTTGTCTTAATTGTGAACTGAAGATCCATGACAGAGTCTTCCAAATTCTCAGGAGTCCAAGTGTTAGTCCAACTAATGCTTTCTTTTCTGTTAATGTGTATTTTTTTCTCTGTTTAATTGAAGTGCAGGTAATACCGTCTCTAATTCAGGAGATGATATGTCTGTGGAAACATTATAGACATTTTCTAGGTTATAATGCATTATTAAATCCAGAGAAATGAGCATCTCATTTATTTTTTCATTCCAAATTTGAAGATTCTATTCCTAACAATATATTTAGTCATACCATAGCGAACAACCCAGTGTTTCATCAACAAGTGTCAAGTTGGATGAAAACTTTTCTACTTGCTCTACCATCCCCATTAAAGTTCTGTCACCTTACCAAGGAATGGAACCTCATTAATGGCTTTGGCTTTGAGAGTGTGCCCTGATTCGTGATGCATGTGCAATGTGCCTGAGAAATTTTACTAGTTCGGAATCAAAACTTGCATGTATTTTTGGACGTTAGCCTTGCTTCATGTAAGCATTGTAACATTGTTCTCACTCTAGTATCATGCTCCATGCTAAGGGACCTATGGATCACTTGTGCTTGAATTGATTTGATTTGACTTTTTGTTGTCACTTGCCACCCAGGTGGATAAGGCTGTTAAGAAAGCATATGGTGTTTTTGCTTTCATTAACAGGAGGATCAAGTTTAAGAGCCGCGAGGTTATGCTGCAGCTCAACAAAACCCTGGTGAGACCACACTTGGAATATTGTGTCCAGTTCTGGTCGCCCTATTATAGGAAAGATGTGGGGGCTTTGAAGAGGGTGCAAAGGAGGTTTACCAGGATGCTGCCTGGGACTGGAGGGCTTGTCTTACGAGGAGAGGTTGACTGAGCTTGGATTTTTCTCTCTGGAGAGAAGGAGGAAGAGAGGCGACCTGATCGAGGTGTAGAAGGTAATGAGAGGCATGGATAGAGTCGTTAGCCAGAGACTTTTCCCCAGGGCAGGATTGACTGCCATGAGGGGTCATAGTTTTAAGGCGTTAGGAGGAAGGTATAGAGGAGATGCCAGAGGGAGGTTCTTCACCCAGAGAGTTGTGAGCGCATGGAATAGTTTACCAGTGGTAATCGTGGAAGCGGAGTCATTAGTGACATTTAAGCGACTGCTGGACATGCACATGGACAGCAGTGAATTGAGGAGAACATAGGTTAGGTTATTTTATTTTTGGATTAGGATTATTCCACAGCGCAACATCGTGGGTCGAAGGGCCTGTACTGTGCTGTACTTTTCTATGTTCTATCTATGTTCTATGTACCAAGGCACAGTAAAATGTTCATGCTCTACAGGCAGATCATACCATGTAAAATGCATCAGGTAGCAGAACAGAGTACAGAAATAATGCGTTACAGCCACAGAAGAGGTGCGAAGAGAGAGTGAGATCAAAATTAACATTTGCAAGGTGCGTTCAGAAGTCTGATAACAGCAGGGAGGAACTGTTTTTGAATCTGGCCGTATATGTATTCAAACTTCTGTATCTTCTGCCTGACGAAAGAGGGTGGAAAAGTGTCTAACTGGCATCTTCGGTTATGTTGGTTGTTTTCCCAAGGGAGCGGGAAGTATAGATGGGGTCAATGAAAAGGTTTGTTTGCATGATAGTTTGGGCTGTGCCCATGAACTCTGTGGTTTCTTGCAGTCTTTGGGAAGAGCAATTGTGCTGAGATGCATCCAGATAGGATGCTTCCTGTGGGGCATATATAAAAATTTGGAGGAGTCTTTTTGTGCTATTAATCTTGAGTAGATTTTTAACTAAGGTCGCGGATGCTGTGGTTAGTTTGTTCACTGAGCTGGTTCATTAGTTTGCAGACGTTTCATTACCCGACTGGGTAACAACATCGGTGCAACCTCAGATGAAGCATTGTTGTATTTTCCTGCTTGTTATTTAAACTCTAAGGTCTATTGGAGTTGATTACTTCATTTAGTTTTTTTTTGCAGTGGTGTGTATATAGGGTCTAATTCTATGTGTTTATTGATGGCCTTCTTGGTGGAGAACCAGGCCTGCAGGAATTCCCATGCTTGTCTCTGTTTGGCTTGTCCTAGGATCCTGACATTGTCCCAATTGAACTGGTGGCCCTCCTTATCTGTACGTATGGAGACAAGTGAGTATTGGTCGTGTCCTTTTGTTACTCGTTGGTGTTCGTGTATTCGCGCAGCCAGTTTTCTTCCTGTCTGACCAATGTAATGTTTGTCTCAGTCCATGCATGGAATCTTGTGTATTATGCTGGTTCTGTCCATAGTGGGTAAGGAGTCTTTGTTTTTGTCAGCAGTTGACATGGAGTTGAACTATGCCAAAATGAGGAAGAATACCTCCATCAAGTATTTGGAGACAATGGATACCTGAACAGCTGGCTCTAACAATGCCTGTCACACAAACAACAACAGGAAGATACAAAACATTCCAACACACTTGTCACATTAACATGCATCAAGATTGCATCTGGATTGACCACAAGACCCCTACGGCCACAGGGCATCAGAGTGGCACACAAACCTAATGAAGTTTGTGATGGTAGTAGCATACTCATTTAGGTTGGCTGCTAAGTTCTTGAAGATGAACCAGTGCACTCACTCTAAGCAGTCACCTGGAAGCCCTTCCATTACCCCAGACCAATGCTGCACCACTTTTTGTATTGGGTCCTCATGCTTCAGTTTCTGCTTCTAAACCAGGAGAAAGAGCACAATGTTGTATTATGATTTTCCAGAATGTGGATGAAGATTGGAGCAGTAGGCACTTTTGATGAATATATGGCTATGGTCAAGAATGTTTGGACCTTTAGTAAGACAGGACATGTGTTTGGTGATATTTGGTAGCACATTCTTGAGTTTGGCCTGGTTGAAGTTGCCAGCTAAGATGAACAAGGCCTCAAGGTATTCAGTCTCAAGATTGTTTGTAGCCTTGAAGTGCACACGCTTCACTTCTGCATGGACTAGGGTACAGACCACTGTCAGAATAGCGGAAGTAAACTGAGCGACAGGCAGTAGGGCCAGCACTTCACTGGTAGATATTCTCGATCTGGGGAGCAATATCTCGCCAGATTCGACATGTCTGAGTACCAAAAAGTGTTGATTAGGAAGCAGACCCCGCTGCTCCTTGCCTTGCTTGACAATACCGAGTGGTCTATTTGGTGAACTGAGAAGCCCTCAGTTGTAAACATAGTGAGGTGTAGCAGGAGTAAGCCATGTGCCTTTGAAACAGAGCAACACAGCAGTTTTTCAATTCTCTTTGGAAAGTGAGTCTAGCTGTGAGGCCATCCATCTTTTTTTCAATTGTTTGTATGGTTAAATGAATACAGAGGGAATAGAGGGATACGGATGGAATCAAGGCAGAGGTTTGTTTTTTTTCCGTTTAGTCATGATGATCAGCACAATTTTGGAGGACCAAAGGGCCTATTCCTGTGCTGTACTTCTCTTTAATTCTTTTGTTTGGATATTTGCCAGAAATATATT
The DNA here is from genome assembly GCF_030684315.1 of Stegostoma tigrinum. Taxonomy (NCBI): domain Eukaryota; kingdom Metazoa; phylum Chordata; class Chondrichthyes; order Orectolobiformes; family Stegostomatidae; genus Stegostoma; species Stegostoma tigrinum. The sequence continues at coordinate 62,822,782 of NC_081358.1, read as the reverse complement.
GGGGAGACGTCCCTTGAAACCTCTAAATTTTAGTCACACCTGAAGTCCAGTGCATCTCCCACATTTTCTGGGTAGGTGGCTGCTCTTGGTTGATCCTGGGCATTGGTCAGAGAAATCTGTTGCTCTGGAAGGTAAATGTGTTCTCCTGATGGGGTTGTGGGCATCAGTCGTGGCCTTGAGCGTTCTAGGGGTCTTGTTTCAGTCAAGCCTCCTCCATATTAGGCCACTATAGGATCAGGTCTTGTTCCCATGCAGGTTGGGCTTCAGTTCCAGGTTTCCACAAGGTCTGGGAGATCAGCCATGTGAGAGGGAAGAAGTTCTCTGATCCCTCTGGACTTGTGGTTCCAATGTTGGTAAAGTACATGGGTGTGTTCCATGGGGTCCTGGGCACTAGTCAAGTTCATGAGCACTCCATGTGGCCTTGTGGTTGATTTGGCCATGCCTTCTCAATGTTGGGTCACCATGGGGTCAAGTCTCATACCCGCATATGTTGGACCTTGGTTCTGGTTTCATCATTTGGCCTGTGATAGGCCAGACGGCCTCTGATCCCTCGAGGCTTGCCTCTGGCATCATTCCAGTAACAGTAATCAGGCTGAGGCAGTCAGAGTATCTTCAACCCTGGAAGTAGATTGAAAAGATCATCATTAGTAATGTTGACAGAGTTAAAATTGAGGTTTAGAAGAGCAGAACAATTATAAGATACATCAGAATAAGATCCGCATGTAGACAGTTTGCAAAAAGTCACTACCCTCCAGTGCCATTTTGAAGTCCTGAGTGGAGTCCTGTTGGTCAATCAATCCATCTCATCTTCAAGAATATTTTTATTGTTCTCTCAAAATGTTGTGATGCTGACAAAATACATAATAATAGTAAATTTTAACAAAATGTGCAAAATGGCAAAATGAATTGTGTACACAATTTGGAATCAGCATGCAAGAAGAGTTGTCAAAAACCCAGTAATTAAGTATAGCTTTGGAAAAATAGAGAAAATTCATGGTTCTACTGGCCTTTTACCCACACACAACACTGGCTGAGTCATATTACTGCAGCTTTGGGTAACTGTCTGAGATCCGCACAAATTCATTGTGACCCATTTGGTTTCAGAAATGGAAACATACCTGAAAAACAAGTTGTAAGTGAGGTAGTTATTTCCGTAGCACTGATTTGATTCCTTGCATCACTTTCTCTAAATGTGAGTGAAGGTCTTTCCTTGGGGTGAACAAACCCACCAGCTTAAAATGATGCAATAGTGAATTCCATAGATTAGTTAAGCCACAGATGAAATACTGTGTGCAGTTCTGGTCGCCACTCTGTCAGAAGGATGTGAGTGTACTGGAGATGGTGTAGAGGAGTTACAAAAAGATAGCATGTCAAATGAAAAGTCTCAGTTATGAGGAGAGACTAGATAGGCAGATTTTGTTTTAGACCATAAGACATGGGCTGAATGGCCTTACTTCCACTCCTATCAAGACCACTCTGCCATTTAATCATGGCTGATGGGCATTTCAACTCCACTTCCCTGCACTCTCCCCATAGCCCTTAATTCCTTGCAAGATCAAGAATTTATCAATTTCTGCCTTGAAGACATTTAACGTCCCGGCCTCCACTGCGCTCCATGGCAATGAATTCCACAGGCCCACCACACTCTGGCTGAAAAAATGTCTCCTCATTTTCATTCTAAATTGAACACCTCTAATTCTAAGGCTGAGCACACTGGTCCTCGTCTCCCCGCCTAATGGAAACAACTTCCCAGTGTCCACACTTTCTAAGCCATGCACTATCTTGTAAGTTTATATTAGATCTCCCCTCAACCTTCTAAACTCTAATGAATACAATCCCAGGATCCTCAGCCGTTCATTGTCTGTTAGGCCTACCATTCCAGGGATCATCTGTGTGAATCTCCGCTGGACACGCTCCAGTGTCTGGATGTCTTTCCTGATGTGTGGGGCCCAAAATTGGACACAGTATTCTAAATGGGGCCTAACTAGAGCTTTATAAAGTCTCAGAAGCACATCGCTGCTTTTATCGTCCAACTCTGTTGAGATAAGTGACAACATTACATTGACTTTCTTAATCACGGACTCAACCTGCAAGTTAACCGTTAGAGAATCTTGGACTAGCACTCCCAGATCCCTTTGTACTCCTGTTTTATGAATTTTCTCACTGTTCAGAAAATAGTCCATGCCTGTATTGATTTTTCCAAAGTGCAAGACCTTGCATTTGCTCACATTGAATTTCATCAGCCATTTCCTGGACCACTCTCCTAAACTGTCTAAATCTTTCAGCAGCCTCCCCAGCCCCTCAGTACTACCTGCCAGTCCACCTAAATTTGTGTCATTGGCAAACTTCACCAGAATGTCCCCAGTCCCTTCATCCAGATCATTCATATATAAAGCGAACAGCTGCAGCCCCAACACCGAATCATACAGGACACCACGTGTCACTGGTTGCCATTCTGGAAAAGAGTCTTTTATCCCAACTCTCTGCCTTCTGTTATACAGCCAATCCTCAATCCACGCCAGTAGCTCACCTCAAACTCCCTGGGCCCTCACCTTATCCAGCAGCCTCCCATGAGGCACCTTATCAAGGCCTTTTGAAAGTCGAGATAGATAACATCCACTGGGTTTCCCTGGTCTAACATACTTGTTACCTCTTCAAAGAATTCTAACAAGTTTGTTAGGCATGACCTCCCCTTACTAAATCCATGTTAACTTGTTCTAATCCGACCCTGCACTTCTAAGAATTTAGAAGTCTCATCCTTGATGGTGGATTCTAGAATTTTACCAACAACCGAGGTTAGGCTAATCGGCCTATAATTTTCCATCTTTTGTCTTGATCCTTTCTTGAACGAGGGGGTTACAACAGCGATTTTCCAATCATCTGGGACTTTCCCTGACTCCAGTGACTTTTGAAAGATCACAACCAATGCCTCTGCTATTTCCTCACCTGCCTCCCTCAGAATTCTAGGAAGTAGCCCATCAGGGCCAGGAGATTTATCAATTTTTAGACCTATTAGCTTTTCTAGCACTTTCTCTTTTTTAATGCCTCAACTCTGGCCCCTTACTCTCCTTAATTGTTGGGATATTACTCATGTCTTCCACTGTGAAGACTGACGCAAAGTACTTATTAAGTTCTTCAGCTATTTCCTCATCTCCCATCACTAGCCTTCCAGCATCAATTTGGAATGGCCCAATGTATGCTTTTGCCTCTCGTATGTACTGGCTAGCCTACCTCCATATTTGATCCTCTCCTTTCTTATTTCTCTCCTTGTTATCCTCTGTTTGTTTTTGTAGCCTTCCCAATCTTCTTTTTTCCCAATTGCTGTTGGCCACTTTTTAGGCTCTCTCTTTTTCTTTGATACATTTCCTGACTTCCTTTGTCAGCCATGGCTGTCTAATCCCACCCCGGATAATATTTCTTTTCTTTGGATGACCCTCTGTACTGTGTCCTCAATTACACCCAGAAACTCCTGCCATTGTTGCTCTACTGTCTTCCCCACTAGGCTCTGCTTCCAGTTGATTTTCGTCAGTTCCTCTCTCATGCCCCTGTAATTACCTTTGTTTAACTGTAACACCATTACATCTGATTTTGCCTTCTCTCTTTCAAACTGCAGACTGAACTCTACCATATTATGATCGCTGCCTCCTAAATGTTCCCTACTTTAAGATCTTTTATAAAGTCTGGCTCATTACACACCACTAAGTCCAGAATAGCCTGCTCCCTTGTGGGCTCCATCACAAGCTGTTCCAAAAAGCCATCCTGTAAGCATTCCATAAATTCCCTTTCTTTGGATCCACCGGCAACTTTATTCACCCAGTCCACCTGCATATTGAAGTCCCCCATGATCACTGTGACCTTGCCTTTTTGACAGGCCCTACCTTTTCCTGGTGCATCTTGCGCCCCTGGTCCTGACCACTGTTTTACTTTTGTGGTTCCTCAACTCCACCCACGCGGACTCCACATCATCTGACCCTATGTCATTCAGTGCTATCAATTTAATTTCATTCTTATTTGTTGTGGATAGTGACGAAGGATGCTGTAGCTTGCAGAGAGACATAGATAAGCTGCAGAGCTGGGCTGAGAGGTGACAAATGGAGTTTAATACAGACAAGTGTGAGGTGATGCACTTTGGTAGGAGTAACCGGAAGGCAAAGTACAGGGCTAATGGTAAGATTCTTAGCAGTGTAGATGAGCAGAGATATCTCGGTGTCCATGTACACATATCCCTGAAAGTTGCCACCCAGGTTGACAGGGCTGTTAAAAAGGCATACAGTGTTTTAGCTTTTATTAATAGAAGGATCGAGTTCCGGAACCAAGAGGTTATGGTGAAGCTGTACAAAACTCTGGTGCGGCTGCACTTGGAGTATTGTGTACAGTTCTGGTGACCGCATTATAAGAAGGATGTGGAAGCTTTGGAAAGGGTGCAGAGGAGATTTACTAGGATGTTGCCTGGTATGGAGGGAAGGTCTTACGAGGAAAGGCTGAGGGACTTGAGGCTGTTTTCATCAGAGAGAAGAAGGTTGAGACGTGACTTAATTGAAACATATAAAATAATCAGAGGGTTAGATAGGGTGGATAGGGAGAGCCTTTTTCCTAGGATGGTGACAGCGAGCACGAGGGGGCATAGCTTTAAATTGAGGGGTGAAAGATATAGGACAGATGTCAGAGATAGTTTTTTTACTCAGAGAGTAGTAAGGGAATAGAACGTTTTGCCTGCAACGGTAGTAGATTCACCAACTTTAGGTACATTTAAGTCGTCATTGGACAAGCATATGGACGTACATGGAATAGTGTAGGTTAGATGGGCTTGAGTTCGATATGACAGGTCGGCACAACATCAAGGGCCAAGTATGCTGTAATGTTCTATGTTCTATGTTCTTAACTAACAAGGCAACCCCACCCTCTCTGCCCACCTCTCTGTCTTTCCGATAAGTTGTAAATCCTTGGATGTTTAACTGCCAGTTCTGAAACCCCTTCAACCACGTCTCTGTGATGCCTACCACATCATAATCATTAAAGATGTTTTGTGCCATTAATTCACCTACTTTGTTACGAATACTACGAGCATTTAGGAAAAGTGCCTTAATGCTAACTTTCTTATCATTCTTAGGGATATTGGAAATCATAAGATGTTCTAAGTTATCCTTTTTGGCTGCATTCCTAGTCTGCTTTGAGCTTAAAACCACCTGCACACATGCTATCCTGCTGCTTATCTTTCCCTTTAACTCCATACTCCCTGTCACTTTTGTTTTCTTGGAGCAGAGGAGGCTGAGGGGAATTGATTGAGGCATACAAAATTATGAATAGGACACGCAGAGTACATTTGAGAATTTCTTCCCTATGTCTTACATGACCAGAGGGCATAGGTTTAAGGTGAGGAGTAAATGGTATAGAGGAGATCTGCAAAACAATTTATTTTCACGTACACATTGTTAGATATGTGGAATTGCTTGCTGAGAGGGTGGTGGAGGCAGATACCCTTGCAACATCTAAGAAGCATTTGAATGAGTACTTAAGATGCCATGGGATTAATGTAGTTACAGAGACAGTAGGAACTACCGATGCTGAAGAATCTGAGACAACAAGGTGTAGAGCTGGATGAACAGAGCAGGCCAAGCAGCATCAGAGGAGCAGGAAAGCTGACGTTTCGGGTCTAGACCCTTCTTCAGAAACGTGAAATCTGAAGTGTTGCTGACTCAGCCTTATTTTGCCACGTGCTTCCCACTACATCACAATACATTCATAATAATGGACTGTCAAATCTCAACAACATCTGAGATCAGGCTAACCAACAAATATATTTCCATCTTCTGTTCCCCACCATATCTCCGCCAGCCCCCCACCCCCATTCTGCACCCCCCCCCAACACACACACGCACACACACACACACACACACACACACACACACACACTTTAATCAGGCATGTTACATCATTTTTTCTAGTCCTCTAAAACCCCCTCTAACTATGTTACTGGTGTAAGGCCAATGCAAAGTACCTATTCAATTCGTCTGCCATCCCTTTTTTTCCCATTATGACTTCTCCAGCCTCATTTTCCAGTGATCCAATGTCCACTCTTACCTCCCTCTTACTTTTTAGATATCTCAAACACTCTTGCAATCTTCATTTATATTATTAGCTAGCTTACCCTCATATTTCATTTTTACCCCTATTGCTTCTTCAGTTATCTTCATTGGTTTTGAAAGGCTGCCCAATCAGAGAGGCTTCCCTCTAACCTTCACCACATTTTATGCTTTTTATTTTGCTGTCATGCTGTCCCTAAATTCCCTTGTGTTCCTTGGGATGAATTTCAGCTGTGCCAATTGAATTATTCCCAGAAATCCCTGCCATTGCTGCTCTGCTGTCATCCCTGCTAGTTACCCCCTTTCAATTAACTCCTCTCTCATGTCTTTTTAATTGCCTTTACTCAATTATAATTGTAACATATGATTCCAACTTTTCCCTCTCAAACTGCAGGGTGAATGCTATCATTTTAGGATCACTGTCTCCTCATGTTCCTTCACCTTAAGCTCCCAAATCAAGTCTGCCTCATTTCTCATCACCAAATTGTCTGATCCTTAGTCAGCTCTACCACAAGTTGCTTCAAAAAACCATCTCATAGACATTTCACAAGTTCTTTTCTTTGGGATATACTACCAACCTGATTTTCCCAGTCCACCTGCATACTAACCCACAGCATGGTGGCTCAGTGGTTAGCACTGCTGTCTCACAGCGGCAGGGATCTTTGTTTGATTCCACCCTCAGACGACTGTCTGTGTGGAGTTTGCACATCCTTACTGTGTCTGCGTGGGGTTCCTCCCACAGTACAAAGATGTGCAGGCTTGGTAGATTGACCATGCTAGATTGCCTGTAGTGTTCAGGGATGTGTAGATTAAGTGGGTTATAGGGGGATCGGCCCGGGTGAGATTCTCTGAGGGTTGGTGTGGACTTGTTCGGCCGAAGGGCCTATTTCCACACTGTGGTGATTCTATGATTGAAGTTCCCCATGATTTTTGTAATAGTGCCTTTCTTGCATGCTTTTCTGTCACCTGATTTATTTTCAGCATCACACCCTGGCCACTGCTAATGGACCTGTACATAAGTCGCATCAGTTCATTTTCCATTTACAGTTCCGCAACTCTATGCGCATGGATTCTACACACATAGATTCTACATCCTCTGACCCTATATTGCTTCTTTTCCTCCTGACAAGTTAATAATGCCCCTTTTGTCTGACTGCCTGCCCTTTTGAAAAGGTGCTTGCTTGGGTATTTAGTTCCCAGCCCTGATCCCCTTACAACCATGTCTCTGTGAGGCCTACAATATGGTATCTGCCAATTTCAATCTGAGCTGCAAGCTCATTTCTCTTGCTTCGTGGTCTGCACGCATTTAAGTACAGCACCCTCAGCCCTGTTAATAAAGTGTGAAGCTGGATGAACACAGCAGGCCAAGCAGCATCTCAGGAGCACAAAAGCTATCAGTGATAATGGGAACTGCAGAAGCTTTTGTGCTCCTGAGATGCTGCTTGGCCTGCTGTGTTCATCCAACTTCACATTTTATTATCTTGGATTCTCCAGCATCTGCAGTTCCCATTATCACCCTCAGCCCTGTGTTGACCGCCTCCTTCTCATGCTTATCCCCTAATCTGTTGCGCCTGAAGTTAGATTCCTGACACTTTCCATACTGTTTGTCCTATCACGTGTTCTGGGAACTTTAATCTCTCCTGAGACCTCCCCACCTTTTAACTATTTCAAAGTTGTTGAGACCACCCCATTCAACCATTCTACTAGGACCCTGGTCCTAGATTGGATCAGGTGGAGTCCCTCTCAAAGCTATAGATCTCTCATGTCCCAATGCCTAATCCCAAGAAATGGAACCCTTTTCCCCCACCACTCATTTAGTCACATGTTTACTTCCCTCATCATCTTATTTCTGTTTGCATGTGGCTCGGTAATAATCCAGCGATTACAACCGTTGAGCTCTGTTTTTTTAAAAGTTTTGCTTCTCATTCCTGATATTTCCCAATAGGAATATTGTTGGTACCATACCGACCATAACAACTGGATCACCCCCTCCCTCTCCAGTATCCTTTCAAGCGAACTCAAGGGGTCCCTCACCTTGGTTCCAGCTAGGTAATGCACCATGCCTCACCTTCGATCCTGCTCACAAAGGATGCTATCTGTCCCACTAATTATAGAATCCCATACCACATCACTATTCTTTGTCCTCCTCTGACTTGAAGTGCAGTGATTTTCACGTTCATACAGGGAGTGAGTACCTCATACCTGTTGGTCAAGGTCAAGCTGAGCTTCCCCCAGTGCTACATTCAGGATTTTTTTACCTATCTGATTTGATGTGACACCCGCTTGTCCCTGACCATGGACCAAATTTGAAATATTTAAGATGCTGGGTGTGACTGCCTGGAACACAGCAGCAAAACAGCTCTTCGCCCTCTCAGATGTGATGCAGAGTCTAAACCTCAGATTCATGTTGTCACAGTCTATCTTGGACCTGCAGATGAAGTGGAAGATATTTCAGGTGACTGAAACAGTGCAGTTTTGAGGAATGGGCCTGACCTGTGCCATGTACAATGACAGATAGAGTGCCTCAAACCTGATGAACAGGTTTTTACCTGAAATGGAGAGGTGATCCCAAAATACCAGGTTCTTCTGCATCTGGAACCTGCTCCTCTCGAGATTGTGGACATGCTCTGGCCTTTCTGAGCTATATTCTTAGCACGTTCAGATAATCTGTCTTGACAGTGAAGAGGATAAAGACTCGGCCGGCCCAGTTCCCAAAGAACATGGCCTTGCTCTTATCTTGATTTACTTTGGCTTCCCTGGCTGGTTTGAATTGGTCACAGATGCTCATGAGTCTGCACGCTGACAGCTGATCCAAGCAGAAAACAGCAGCATCTTCCTTGTATGAGGATGCTTTGACCTGCAGGCATCCACTACCTGGAATAGTCACCCCTCTCAGGCTCGCATTCTTTCTGATGGACTCAGTAAAAGTCTCTATAAAACACACGAACAAGACAGGAGAGAGTAGACAGCCCTGCCTGACTCTGGCAGTATTTAAACCCTTCTTTAATTTCAAAAATATACTTCACTAATAAAAATTATTTGTCTATATACATCGTCCCAAACACAGTTCTGTTCTGTAAAGTTGCATATCAAGGAAACAAACAAACATTAGAGTTTGACTTTATCCAAAAACATCAAAGACCTCCCTTACGCATACAAGACTATACTTGCATAAATTTGAGACACTAAGAGGATCTGATAACCAATTAGTCTCCCATTTACCTTCAACAGGAAGACCAGGGACAGTGGTCTTTCCCCACTGTATCTTGGTGGCAACTGCCCCAGACTCAAGTGCATCCCTCAGCACATAGTCCTAGACCTTGGAAAATGTCAGTCTACAACACTCGGTCACAATCTGGAAGACCAACAAGTTTCAGATAGACCAAAAAGTGTCTTTCACTGTGCTGGTGATCCTCTAGGTGCAGTTAATGTTTGTCTCAGTGGTTAGTATTTCCATACTTTGAGGCAACAAGTGGGTCCAGTAGCTGAACAGACTCACATTACACTGTGATGTTGACTGTGAGGACATTCTTCCCAGACTATTTCAAAATGAATCCAATTACAAGCACACTCTTCCCAGAGTCATACCCAGACTGGATCAATGTACGGGTTCATAGTCTGGGCACTGTAACTATGCAGCCTATGATTCATTGGTTAATGAGATATAGTACAGGATCACAGTGTGGGCACTGGAAAACCCTAGATTCTCTGGTTAATGGCATATAATATATGGATTCACTGACTTGTGAGGTACAGTATAGGATCACAGTTTGGGCATTGGAACACATTATGAATTCATTGATTAATGAGATACGTCACAGCCTCAGCATTGGAACACAGTCTGTGGATTCACTGATTAATGAGATAAAGTGTGGGATTGCAGTATGGATACTGGAACATAGTCTATATATTCACTGGTTAATGAGATTCAGTATGGGATCATAATCAAGACACTGGAATACAGTCTGTGATTTACTGGTTAATGAGATATAATACAGAATCACAGTCTAGCCACTGTAACACGCTGGATTCACTGGTTAACAGGATACATTACATTCATAATCTGGGTAGGTTCAATATCTGTTTCAGCATATTTAATACGGTTTTTTTTCTAACTGGTCTTACTGCAGACATGGCTGCATTGCCAATAGAATGGCTTTACTGTATGGAGAAGAAACTCAAATGTTTGGTAATACAAGGCTCACATGCATGGGTTGTTCAAAATCATGGAGCTGTAGAATCAATAAACAATCCTTAAATAGCATGGAATCTAACAAGAGGTCTAGTTGTAGCCAGCATAACTTTGAATCAGGTTTAAAACTTCTTTAATTTGAATAACTTTCTTTAGTCAGTAGATGTGAGAAGTGACCACATGGTTTTAGGAATGTTATTTGGGGTGGCTCTTAAATGTCACTCAACGAGTAGCAGAAATCTGCAGTGTTCCAGAACTCATTCAAAATTGAGATTGAGATTATACTTTGGGGTCAATTATACTGTGATGTGTCAAATTCTGATTGGATGTAGTTATCTCATGCACTGAAGCTTCAGCAATCAATTGGGAACATGTGATTTGACAAAGGAATGAAGGAGAATTGTCATCCAAGTCGTATTCATTTTACTTCTAGGTTTGGGCAGTGATCTATTGGCAAGTTCTTGTACTACCAAAAGTAAGAGATGGAAAGGAGAACAAACGTATATGTTATTATTCTGGTGCCTTATTTATTTCAATGGGCGACAAAGATGTTAAATTCAAACTTTTCATTGAAATCTATCTTTCACTGAATTCTTTACCTTAGTCTTATCATTGCAAGTGGCCAATTGAGACTTGACTATTCCACTGCTAGCCTAAAATCTCCCATCCTCTAAATTTGAGGGCATTTGAAATTCCGCTTGTATCCTGCATTGTTCCAAGTTCCATTCTCCACCTTTCTTAGGCTGTCACTTATATCAAGGATCATTTAGTTCCATGAGCACAAAAGCTGACGTTTCGGGCCTGGACCCTTCATCAGAGAGGGGGATGGGGGGAGGGAACTGGAATAAATAGGGAGAGAGGGGGAGGCGGACCGAAGATGGAGAGTAAAGAAGATAGGTGGAGAGGGTGTAGGTGGGGAGGTAGGGAGGGGATAGGTCAGTCCAGGGAAGACGGACAGGTCAAGGAGGTGGGATGAGGTTAGTAGGTAGCTGGGGGTGCGGCTTGGGGTGGGAGGAAGGGATGGGATCCAGCCTCACATTTTATTATCAAGTAAAGTGAGCATGGCTTCATGAAAGGGAGATAGTGTCTGACTAATTTAGAGTTTTCTCAACCAGAGAAGACAGTGCGAAACCAGTAAATGCATTGTATTTGGACTTCCAGGTGATGTTCCACAAGGTACCGCATGAAAGGTTGTCAGAAGAGCCCATGGTGTTAGAGGTAGTGCATCAACATGGACAGTGAATTGGCTTATGGGCAAGCAGTGAAGAGGAATGAGAGGGTTTTTTCAGGTTGGTAACCTGTGAGCAGCAGGGTTCTACAGGGATCACTGGTAGCACTGCAACTGTTTTCAACATATTAATGACTGGATAAAGGAAATGCGAATGCTGTGGCCAAACTTGGTGATGACACTAAATGAGGTGGAAAGGTGGGTTGTGACAGGAATACAAAAAGTTTACAGAGCTTTGATTATATTAAGTAGGTGGGCAAAGTGACAAATGGAGTATAATGTGAAGATAATAAAATGTGAGGCTGGATGAACACAGCAGGCCAAGCAGCATCTCAGGAGCACAAAAGCTGACGTTTCGGGCCTAGACCCTTCATCAGAGAGGGGGATGGGGGGAGGGAACTGGAATAAATAGGGAGAGAGGGGGAGGCGGACCGAAGATGGAGAGTAAAGAAGATAGGTGGAGAAGGTGTGGGTGGGGAGGTAGGGAGGGGATAGGTCAGTCCAGGGAAGACGGACAGGTCAAGGAGGTGGGATGAGGTTAGTAGGTAGCTGGGGGTGCGGCTTGGGGTGGGAGGAAGGGATGGGTGAGAGGAAGAACCGGTTAGGGAGGCAGAGACAGGTTGGACTGGTTTTGGGATGCAGTGGGTGGGGGGGAAGAGCTGGGCTGGTTGTGTGGTGCAGTGGCGGGAGGGGATGAACTGGGCTGGTTTAGGGATGCAGTGGGGGAAGGGGAGATTTTGAAACTGGTGAAGTCCACATTGATACCATATGGCTGCAGGGTTCCCAGGCGGAATATGAGTTGCTGTTCCTGCAACCTTCGGGTGGCATCATTGTGGCAGTGCAGGAGGCCCATGATGGACATGTCATCAAGAGAATGGGAGGCCCCAAGATGACATTCCACATTAAGCAGAGGTTCACCTGCACATCTGCCAATGTGGTATACTGCATCCACTGTACCCGGTGCGGCTTTCTCTACATTGGGGAAACCAAGCGGAGGCTTGGGGACCGCTTTGCAGAACACCTCCGCTCAGTTCGCAACAAACAACTGCACCTCCCAGTCGCAAACCATTTCCACTCCCCCTCCCATTCTCTTGATGACATGTCCATCATGGGCCTCCTGCACTGCCACAATGATGCCACCCGAAGGTTGCAGGAACAGCAACTCATATTCCGCCTGGGAACCCTGCAGCCATATGGTATCAATGTGGACTTCACCAGTTTCAAAATCTCCCCTTCCCCCACTGCATCCCTAAACCAGCCCAGTTCATCCCCTCCCCCCACTGCACCACACAACCAGCCCAGCTCTTCCCCCCCACCCACTGCATCCCAAAACCAGTCCAACCTGTCTCTGCCTCCCTAACCGGTTCTTCCTCTCACCCATCCCTTCCTCCCACCCCAAGCCGCACCCCCAGCTACCTACTAACCTCATCCCACCTCCTTGACCTGTCCGTCTTCCCTGGACTGACCTATCCCCTCCCTACCTCCCCACCCACACCTTCTCCACCTATCTTCTTTACTCTCCATCTTCGGTCCGCCTCCCCCTCTCTCCCTATTTATTCCAGTTCCCTCCCCCCATCCCCCTCTCTGATGAAGGGTCTAGGCCCGAAACGTCAGCTTTTGTGCTCCTGAGATGCTGCTTGGCCTGCTGTGTTCATCCAGCCTCACATTTTATTATCTTCACATTATACTCCATTTGTCACTTTGCCCACCTACTTAATATAATCAAAGCTCTGTAAACTTTTTGTATTCCTGTCACAACCCACCTTTCCACCTCATTTAGTGTCATCACCAAGTTTGGCCACAGCATTCGCATTTCCTTTATCCAGTCATTAATATGTTGAAAACAGTTGCAGTGCTACCAGTGATCCCTGTAGAACCCTGCTGCTCACAGGTTACCAACCTGAAAAAACCCTCTCATTCCTCTTCACTGCTTGCCCATAAGCCAATTCACTGTCCATGTTGATGCACTACCTCTAACACCATGGGCTCTTCTGACAACCTTTCATGCGGTACCTTGTGGAACATCACCTGGAAGTCCAAATACAATGCATTTACTGGTTTCGCACTGTCTTCTCTGGTTGAGAAAACTCTAAATTAGTCAGACACTATCTCCCTTTCATGAAGCCATGCTCACTTTACTTGATAATAAAATGTGAGGCTGGATCCCATCCCTTCCTCCCACCCCAAGCCGCACCCCCAGCTACCTACTAACCTCATCCCACCTCCTTGACCTGTCCGTCTTCCCTGGACTGACCTATCCCCTCCCTACCTCCCCACCTACACCCTCTCCACCTATCTTCTTTACTCTCCATCTTCGGTCCGCCTCCCCCTCTCTCCCTATTTATTCCAGTTCCCTCCCCCCATCCCCCTCTCTGATGAAGGGTCCAGGCCCGAAACGTCAGCTTTTGTGCTCCTGAGATGCTGCTTGGCCTGCTGTGTTCATCCAGCCTCACATTTTATTATCTTGGAATCTCCAGCATCTGCAGTTCCCATTATCTCTCATTTAGTTCCACTCAGGTTTGATTCGTTCTGAATGCCTGTCAAATTTAATTCAAAATCTCGAGATGTAGTGCTTGGATATTTGCATTGCTTGAAGGTTCGTCCACTCTCTCCAATGTCATGACTTTGTTTTCGTAATCTTAGATTTTCAGATGTTCGAGGAAAAGCCATTTTTTCATATTTTAAGACATATAATACTGTAGGAAATAGCAACGGGGTAGGCTCAAGCCAATTCCGTCATTTAATAGGATTGTAGTTGATCTGATATTGCTACATCCACTTTCCTGCCTTTACCCTAGAACCCCTTAGAATTCTACTGATCAAGATTCAATCTATCGCTGCCTGAAATATACACAAGGAATTTGCCTCACATTCCCCTGTGGCAAGGAGTTTTAAAGGCTCTCAATCGTCTGAGACAAGAAATTTCTCCTCATTGCATCTTAAAATGGCGCCTTGTTATTCTAAGACTCTACCCTTGAGTCCTGGAATCTTCCATGAGGGAATTATCCCCTCAGCATCTACCCTATCAAGGCCCTTAAGAATCCTATATGTTTCAATGAGATCCACTCTTATTCTTCTAAATTCTAATGAGTAGATTCACACCCTGTTACTCTTTGCTCGTACCTGGGATCATCCAAGTGAACCTTTCATTGCCTCTAATGAAATGTTATCTTTCCTTAAATATGGAAGCAAAACTGCTCATAGATGTGGACTCAGCAGCACCTTGTACACTCGCAGTAAGACTTCCCTACTCTTATACTCCAACCCACTTGAAATAAGAGCTGTCATTTTATTGGTTTTCCTGATATCTACTGCACCTGTATGTTAGCTATCTGCATATCTCGCACAAGTACACTCAGTCTCTTTGTTTTGTAGCTTCCTTTGGTTTTTCTTTATTTAGATAATACAGTTCTTTTGTTCTGTCTTCCAAAATGAATGACTTTACATTTTCCCACATTTTACTCCATTGGCCAATTTTTTACCGGCCTTCTTAACCTATCGATATCTTTCTGTAAACTGATTGTATTTTCCTCACAGCTTGTCTTTCCACATATTTTTGTGTCATCCATGAATTTGAATATTGTACTTTCACATCCTTTCTTCAAGTCATGAATTTCTGTTGTAAACTGTTGCAGCCCCTGTACTGATCACTGTGGAAACCTACTGCATACAGGTTGCCAACTTGAAAAAGAACCCCTTATCCTCACTTGCTGATCCCTGCCCATTAGCTTTATTTTATCCACACCAATATGCATGGACTGTTATCTTATATCACTTAAACTTTTGTGAGGTACCTTGTTGAATGCTTTCTGGAAGCCCAAATGCAACACACCTGATTCGCCTGTATCCACTCTGAACAAAGAACAAGAATAGAACAAAGAAAATTACAGCACAGGAACAGGCCCTTCAGCCCTCCAAGCCTGCGCCGATCAAGATCCTCTGTCTAACCTGTCATCTATTTTCTAATGGTTTCTGTCCACTTGCACCCTACCCATCCATGTACCTGTCCGAATATATCTTAAAAGACGCTAACGTGTCTGCATCTACCACCTCCGCTGGCAACGCGTTCCAGGCGCCCACCACCCTCTGTGTAAAGAACTTTCCACGCATATCTCCCTTAAACTTTTCTCCTCTCGCTTTGAAATCATGACCCCTAGTAATTGAGTCCCCCACTCTGGGAAAAAGCTTTTTGATATCCACCCTGTCCGTACCCCTCATGATTTTGTAGACCTCAATCAGGTCCCCCCTCAATCTCCGTCTTTCTAATGAAAATAATCCTAATCTACTCAACCTCTCTTCATAGCTAGCACCCTCCATACCAGGCAACATCCTGGTGAACCTCCTCTGCACCCTCTCCAAAACATCCACATCCTTTTGGTAATGTGGTGGCCAGAACTGTACACAGTACTCCAAATGTGGCATAAACCAAAGTCCTATACAATGGCATCGTGACCTGCCAACTATTATACTCAATACCCTGCCCAATGAAGGAAAGCATGCCATATGCCAAGGAGAACCTTATCAAAGGCCCTACTGAAGTCCATGTATATGACATCTACAGCCTTTCCCTCATCAATCAACTTTGTCACGTCCTCAAAGAATTCTATTAAGTTGGTAAGACATGACCTTGCCTGCACAAAACCATGTTGCCTATCACTGATAAGCCCATTTTCTTCCAAATGGGAATAGATCCTATCCCTCAGTATCTTCTCCAGTAGCTTCCCGACCACTGACGTCAAGCTCGCTGGTCGATAATTACCTGGATTATCCTTGCTGCCCTTCTTAAACAAGGGGTCAACATTAGCAAGTCTCCAGTCCTCCGGGACCTCACCCGTGTCTAAGGATGCTGCAAAGATATCTGATAAGGCCCTCGCTATTTCTTCTCTCGCTCCCCTCAGTGCCCTGGGATAAATCCCATCCAGACCTGAGGACTTGTCCACCTTAATGTCTTTTAGGATATCCAACGCTTCTTCCTTCCTTATGTCAACTTGACCTAGAGTAAGCAAACACCTATCCCTAACCTCAACATCTGTCATGTCCCTCTCCTTGGTGAATACCGATGCAAAGTACTCGTTAAGAATGTCAACCATTTTCTCTGACGCATAACTTTCCTTCTTTGTCCTTTAGTGGGCCAATCCTTTCTCTAGTTACCCT
Source organism: Stegostoma tigrinum (assembly GCF_030684315.1). NCBI lineage: Eukaryota > Metazoa > Chordata > Chondrichthyes > Orectolobiformes > Stegostomatidae > Stegostoma > Stegostoma tigrinum. Next base: position 62,806,125 of record NC_081358.1, on the reverse strand, counting down.
CTTGCTCTTTATATATGAATAAAAGGCTTTGGGATTTTCCTTAGCCATGTTGCCAGCAATATCTCATGTCCTTTCTTAGCCCTCTTCATCCCTTGTTTCAGATTCGCTCTACATTCCTGATATTCTTGCGAAGCTTTGTCTGTCTACAGTTGCCTAGACCTCATGTATGCTTCCTTTTTCCTCTTGGTTAGTCTCACAATTTCACCTGCCATCCATGGTTCCTTCATCTTGCCATTTCTATTCCTCATTTTCACAGGAACGTGTCTCTCCTGCACGCTAATCAACTTCTCCTTAAAAGCCTCCCACATATCAAATGTGGATTTACCTTCAAACAGTTTCTCCTAATCTACATTCCTCAGATCCTGCCGAATCTTGGTATAGTCGCCCTTCCCCCAGTTTAGTACTCTTCCTTTAGGACCACTCCCATCCTGTCCATAAGTATTGTAACACTTACAGAATTGTGGTCGCTATTTCCAAAGTAGTCCCCTACTGTAATAGCAACCACCTGGCCGGGTTCATTCCCCAACACCAGGTCCAGTATGGCCCCTTCCCGAGTTGGACTACACACGTACTGCTCTAGAAAACCCTCCTGGACACACCTTAGAAACTCTGCTCCTTCTTGACCCCTAACACTGAGTGAATCCCAGTCAATGTTGGGAAAATTAAAATCTCCCATCACCACCACCCTGTTTCTCCTACACCTTTCCATTATCTGTTCACATATTTGTACCTCTATCTCACGCTCGCTGTTGGGAGGCCTGTAGTACAGTACATTGTTACTGCATCCTTCCTATTTCTGAGTTCTACCCATATTGCCTCACTGCTTGAGTCCTCCATGGGGCCCTCCTTCAGCACGGCTGTGATATCGTCTTTGACCAATACTGCAACTCCTACACCCCTTTTACCTCCCTCTCTATCCCGCCTGAAGCATCGATATCCTGGGGCAACTAGTTGCCAATCTTGCCCTTCCCTCAACCAAGTCTCAGTAATAACAATAACGTCATACTTCCAGGTACCGATCCAAGCCCTAACCTCATCTGCCTTATCTACTACACTTCTCACATTAAAACAAATGCACCTCAGACCACCTGTCCCTTTGTGTTCATCATCTGTTCCCCAACTACTATTCCCTGGTTGCGACTTCCTCTAAAACTCTAATAAATTAATCAGAAATGATTTCCCTTTCATGAAACCATGCTGACTCTACTTGATTAGATGATAATTTTCCAAATAGCGCTGCTATTATTTACTTAATAAATAATTCTAATATTTTCCAACAAAGGATGTTAAGCTAATCAGCCTAATTATCTGTTTTTTGTTTCTATCACTTTTCGAATTTTGGTGTCACATTGATAGCTTTCCAATTTTCTTTTACTTTTCCAGAATCCAAGGACTTTTGGTAAATTACAACCAACAGATCCACTATCTGTGTCCTACTACTTTTAGGATCCTCGTCTGCATGCCATCAGGACCAGTGAACTTATTTGTCGTTTGCCTCATCGGTTTATGTGATGTTATTGCTCTATTTCTGTTAATGGTACTTAATTCCTCCCCAAGATCTTTTGTTCAAAGTATTTTCCACCATAAACACTTCTGCAAAATAAATGTTTATCTCCTTGCTATTTCCTTGTTTTCTATAACTATCTCTCCAGATCCATTTCCTAAGGCACCTACGTTCACTTTGACATCTCTCTTTGGTTTTATTTATTTAACAAAGCTCTTATTATCCATTTTTATGTTTCTCACTTGTTCGCTCTCATAATTTATTTTCTTTCTAGTTTGTTTTAGTCCTCTTTGATTGAAGTTTCCTGTCTGTAAGTTACCTCCACATCAGTGGAAAGTTTGCTGGAGGCTAGATATAGTGTTGAGGCAGAAAGTTAAAAATGTATTTGGTTATAAATACAGAAATAAATATCTAAACATATGAAGAAAGAGCAGGAGTAGGTTATTCAGCAGCTTCAGCCTATTTTGTCATTCAGTAAGATTGAATATTGTAACCTCAAATCCACATTTCTTCCTATACCTTATTATCTAGCACCTACTTGTTTGACAAGAATTTATTCACCCCGCCTTGAAAATATTAACACTTTGCTTCCACAGCCTTTTCAGAAATAGAGACCCAAAGTCTCATGATCCTCTGAAAGAAATAAATTTTCCTCCTTTCTGTTTCAAATGGTCCATTTTAAATGGTCCACCCCTGACTTTTATGCAGTGAAACCTATTGCTAGAATCTCCCAAAAGAGAAAACATCCTCTTCAAATTTACTCTGTCAAACCCCTCTCCCTCTTAACTCTATCAGATACTGGCCGAGCCTGTTCAACTTTTCATTTGGAATCTTACTTTGCAGGTCTTAATTTTGTTCAACCTTTTTTGAATGGCTTTGTTGTGAAAGGTGCTGACCATGTTGTGTTTGGTCATTTTTGTCCTTTTGGAATTAGAATACGGGGGAGGCAATGGCCTAGTGGTATTTCCATTGGATTGTTAATCCAGAAACCCAGGTTACATTCTGGGGATCCAGGTTTGAGTCCCGCCATAGCAGATTTTGGAATTTGGATTAAGTAAATATCTGGAATTAAGAATCTAATCATGACCATGAATCCTTTGTCAATTGTTGGAAAAACCCATCTCACTAATATCTTTCAGAGAAGGAAACTGCCATCCTTACCTGGTCTGGACTACATGTGACTCCAGACCACAGCAATTTTGTTGACTCTTAATTGCCCTCTGGACGATTAGGGATTGGCAATAAATGCTGCCACACCAGCAACGCCCTCATCCCATGAATGAATAAAGAAGAAATTAAGAAATTAGAGCCTTAGAGATGTACAGCATGGAAACAGCCTCTTCAGTCTAACTCGTGCCAACCAGACACCCTAACTTAATCTAGTCTCATTTACCAGTATTTGGCCCACATCCCTCTCAACCCTTCCTATTCATGGACCTGTTAGATGCCATTTATATACTGTAATTGTACAAACCCCCATCACTTCCTCTGGCAGCTCACTTCATACATGCAATACCCTCTGTGTAGAAAAGTTGCCCTTCGGTGTCTCTTAAATCATCCCCCCTCACCTTAAACGCACACCCTCTAATTTTGAGATGACAAGGTGTAGAGTTGGATGAACACAGCAGGCCAAGCAGCATCAGTGGTGCAGGAAAGCTGACGTTTCGGGTTCTGAAGAAGGGTCCAGACCTGAAACATCAGCTTTCCTGCTCCTCTGATGCTTCTTGGCTTGCTGTGTTCATCCACTTCTACACCTTGTTATTTCAGATTCTCCAGTATCGGCAGTTCCCAAACACTGCCTCTAATTTTGAGCTCCCTTACCATGGGGAAAAGACTTTGCCTGTTCAACCTATCCATGCCCCTCATGGTTTTGTAAGCTTCTATTAGATCACCCCTGAGCCTCCGAGACAGTTGAAACTGCAGATGCTGGAGAATCAGAGATAACAAAGTGGAGAGCTGGATGAAAACAGCAGACCAAGCAGCATCAGAGGCAAAGGAAGGCTGACATTTCGGGCCTAGACGATTCTTCATTTCTGAAGAAACTTGGCTTGTTGTGTTCGTCCAGCTCTACACCTCGTTACCCCTCAGCCTCCAATGCTCTAGGCAAAATAACTCTAGCTTATTCACTCTCTCCCTATAACTTAAATCCTCCAACCCTAGCAGCATCCTTATAAATCCTAAGTGAACCCTTTCACATTTCACAACGTCCTTCCTATAGCTGGGACACCAGAATTGAAAACAATATTCCAAAAGTGGCCTAACCAATTTCCTGTACAGCCACACCATGACCTCTGAAACATGACTCCTGAACTCCTATACTCAAATAACTGACCAATAAAGGCAAGCGTACCAAACATTATCTTCACTATCTTGTCTACCTGTGAGTCCATTTTCAATGAATTATGATGTGTTTAAGCTCTTATCCCTTCACAATTTTGTGTTACTATTCTGGAGTGGTCTGGCATTGCCACATTGAAACAGTTAGAGAGGCTTGGGTTTTTTTCTCTATTTTCATCTTATGGATATTGTTGGCTGTGTGAACATTCATTTATTGTAGAACTCTAGCTGCTTATGGAATTGGTCATGAGACAGATTCTTGAATTACTGCAGTCCACATGGTATAGACACACGCTGTTAGGGATGGATTTCCTTGGTTGATTCTGGGTAGTGTATCAGTTTTCTTTTATCAAAGTTGGTAGTGAATAGAGACAGCTGAGTGGTTTGCTAGAGAATTTTAGAAGGTATTTTAGTCTCAGGCAGATTGTTGTGGGCCTGTAGTCACATGACATTCACACCTGGTTTCCCTTTTCTAAAATATGGTCATGAATCAGATGGATCTTGATGACAGCTGACACCATTAGACTAGTTTCCACTCCAGATTTATGAATTAAATTCAAATTTCCTCATCTGCCATGGTGGGATTCAATCATACACCGCAATATCATTATCCATTACCTCAGGATCAATAGTCCAGTGATAATATTGCTATACCACTGCCTCCCCCCTCTTACTTCTTTACATGGTGTTTACTTAAATGCAAGGCATTGTTTGGCAGAAGAATGCAAACCACCTAGTCTCTGACCAATTAATACTTAAGCATCATTTATGTTACGCCACAGGCAACAATAAGTAAGTATCAGAACTAAACCGGGATACTGGTAATGAGATGGTTAATTTCAAGGTTGAATCTTCTAAGTGAGCAAACAATCCTGACTTTACTACTGGTTGTAAGCAGGGTATATTCTGAGGTTAACTTTTCAAATCTTGTGGAAGAATTATTTTGCAAAATTTCTATTTTCCTGTCATTTTTACGATAAACCTGTCCCTGGCTTTACATGGTCTGTGTCACCACCCACACTCCTCTGTTTTTGTGCTGGTAATTTTTTTTTCAGTTTTAACCTTGCATGTTTATTTTTTTTGTTGTACTATCTGCTTGCAATGTTTGCTACTTACTTTGCATTGCTTTGCTGTTCTATATGTCCTTCAGTCTGCAGATTCTTCATAATGCTTTCTTCTGTTCACTTGTCAATTTATCTCTCGTTTTTCAAAGACAACCTCATCCAAGTTTAAAACCTGAATCAATAATTTATCCTTCTCCTCCTAAAACCTAATATCAATTTCAATCACTATCATCACCAACAATAGGTAATTGACTAATTCTGAGTCATTAATCAATATTATATTGAGGTCTAGCATAATCTCCTCTTGTTTGAGAAATCTGTATCACTGCTCCTCATGTTGTTTGAGCGTTTTGCACTATTGCGGACTGTGAGGTGGTTTTGCTGAACCCATCCCCTTTCAGGATATGCATCTACATGGCCGGTTCCATCCTGCTTTCTACAGATCCTAAGGTGTTCTCCTCTCAAACCTAAATGATATTGGCATAATTTTGGTATTAACACACCAAGTATTAATCCTTCAAGATCCTTGTACTGTCATACAATAGCTTTAATTAGTTTTTAACTGATCTTGAGCTGCCTGATGAGAATGCTTTAAGATACTGCTGGAAGAGACTAAAATGAAGTTTTTGAATTTTGAAGCCTTTATTTATGGTCTATGGCTCTTCATCTCCATAAAATAACATTGGCAAGCTGCTGGTCCCTTTTTTCTGATTTGTTATTTGATAATTGCATACTGATGAATGGAGATTGATTTGAGATGGTACTCAATTTAGGATTTTCTAAGGAATGACTGGGGATGATTTGGTGTTGGAAAAAAGAACATTTCACTGGTGTGTTAAAAGCACTTTTGGATTAACAAAATGGCTTTTGGGTAGGATCGTTGTGGTACAGCAATAATGTCCCTACCTCTGAGCCAAGAGGCCTGGCTTCAAATCCTATCAACTTCACAGTTGTGTCAGAACATTTCAGAACAGGTTGACTAAAAAAGAATGAATGGCTTTTGAGATGAAATGACCAGGAGCTATACAACAATCATTTATTGAAGATTCATGTGAAATTTTCCATTTATTTTGACAGAAAAAAACTTTTAGTATATATTTTTGCTAATTATTTATTTAAAATGAATAAAACTGACCAAGCCGACAATTTTCTAAGTAACCAAACCCTTTAGTTTTGTACTTGCGAGTGTTATTTTGAATATTTTTGTTCATTAAAGAAATCTTCCGGCCTTGTTTTTGGAAGGTAGTTTTGCACTTAACCATTGTAATTTATTTTATGTTATAGTTATTCCTCATGACCACATGAATATTAGACATTCACTGCCTTTATCTAGCTGCACAATTAAGTCTTGCATCTACTGAATTTCATTCTATTAAACATATACATCACTTACAGTGTAATACACTTTTAACTCTTCAGACTGTAAATCTGTGAAAAGCAAAGAAAACGTTGTCGTAAACAGTTGGCTGCCAGATACTTGTATACATCCCACTCGAATATTTGCATGTTTTTGTTTTAAAATTACCTATTGTGTAGGAGCCATCACAAAATATACAAGACAATAATTCTGTCTAAGTAGAAGCATTCTCTCTTCTGAATCAAAAGGTTGTTCTGTTTAATTCCTTTTCCAGGAATGAAGCACAGAAAATAGACTGACTCTGTTCTACTGAAGGAATGCTGAATTAGTTGCTGCCTTTGAACAAATTATTACCTTGTGCAACAAACAACTGCACCTCCCAGTCGCAAACCATTTCCACTCCCCCTCCCATTCTTTAGATGACATGTCCATCATGGGCCTCCTGCACTGCCACAATGATGCCACCCGAAGGTTGCAGGAACAACAACTCATATTCCGCCTGGGAACCCTGCAGCCATAGGGTATCAATGTGGACTTCACCAGTTTCAAAATCTCCCCTTCCCCTACTGCATCCCTAAACCAGCCCAGTTTGTCCCCTCCCCCCACTGCACCACACAACCAGCCCAGCTCTTCCCCTCCACCCACTGCATCCCAAAACCAGTCCAACCTGTCTCTGCCTCCCTAACCGGTTCTTCCTCTCACCCATCCCTTCCTCCCACCCCAAGCCGCACCCCCATCCACCTACTAACCTCATCCCACCTCCTTGACCTGTCCGTCTTCCCTGGACTGACCTATCCCCTCCCTACTTCCCCACCTATACTCTCTCCACCTATCTTCTTTACTCTCCATCTTCGGTCCGCCTCCCCCTCTGTCCCTATTTATTCCAGTTCCCTCACCCCATCCCCCTCTCTGATGAAGGGTCTAGGCCCGAAACGTCAGCTTTTGTGCTCCTGAGATGCTGCTGGGCCTGCTGTGTTCATCCAGCCTCACATTTTATTATCTTGGATTCTCCAGCATCCGCAGTTCCCATTATCTCTGTGTTCCTTTCCACCTGTTTTTGGCAATTGGAAAGATCGTACGACACCATCCAAACAACAGCGGTTAAGCTCCCCCAGTGTCCTGACCAACATCAGTCAAACCATAAGTAGAAAGGTGGAAAGTCTGGAAATATTCAATGAGGCAACATCTATGGAGAGGGGAACAGAGTCATTGGGCAGCATTTTACCAGCCCCCAGGTGTCAGAAACAGAAGCAGTATCTCGGGGCACGTTAAAATAGAAGGAAAGTGCATACATCATGATAGTTTCACAATACGGCCCCTCTAACTGAGTAAATTTTACTGCAGTACTTCTTGAGGGGTGTTAGCTGGTAGCTTCAGGTGGGGAAGGGAATAATGGCTCTATTAACAACTACTGTACATACTCAAGCAGTAACCAGTTTCTTGTAAAATTCCACCCCGGCCAGAAATTTTTCATATATCTTGTGTTTAAATTTGAGAGGATGACATATCTTCTTTTTTGTGATGTTCAACTGTATCCTTATGATGACCATAAACCACCTGCTTAATGTATCTATGTGGCATCACAGCTGAAATGAAACCTGTACTCGTGAAAAATTATGCAGGCATAGAATCACCATCGAAGGCTACTATTCTGTTCTTCACGTCCTTACACAACATGTGCTGTCAAGGTTCTTGCCAATATTGCCAGGTCAGACTATGTTTCTGCCAATTCTGCCCTCTAACATGACAACATGGCATCAAAAAACAAAGTAAACACACATTCCAGTTCAAAGTTAAAATTGTTGAATTTGCTGTGCAGACAAATAATTGTATATCAGCTAGAGAATTTAAGTTAGAGGTTGGAGGAAGATGTCCAAAGCTTAAGCACATTCCTAAGAATTACTGTGCAACAGAGAAAATCCTAGTAAGTGGCCACAGTTGCAAAATATGTCAATGTGAATCACCAGAATAGACTTCCACTTTCTTGTTAATCTATCTGCCCTGAAATAAGCAAGACAATTCAGCTTTGCAGATTTGTAAGTCAGCCTGTGTGCCTGGGTTTAGGAACAGAAACAATTTTAAACTGTGATGAAATACCAAGACAACAGTAGAACTTGATGACAAACTTTATACATTTCAGAAGGTTCAAAAAACGTCAACAAAAGAATGGATACAGATTGACCTGTGTTGGGAATATAGATAGGACTCTCATAAGTTTTAACACTTCAACCAGTCAAATGATGAGCAAAGTTGCAGAGGAAACAGCATTATTGAAAACATCTGATCATGAAAAAATACAGATTCACAGTTGTGTATAGAATAATGTTTCAGCCAATGGTGATATTAAAGAGGAAAACAATCCTAAAAGTTCCCTAAAGGATTAGTTGTCCACATTGATGATAAAGGATGATTTGATGATGTGACTTGTAAATATACTGAGGAAATAAACTGGAGTTACCAGCCAGGAGAATTACATAAAAAAAGTCTACACATCTGACATATGTTCAAATTGTGTCTTGTCAATTATGATGTTGTTGAAGATAGATCATAAAACAATGATAACTCAGTGATTCCTTATGATCTAATCAACCATTTCAATTAATAGATGTTGCTCTAAGCAAACACTTCAGGGAGAGCATGAGAAAAGGATGATGGGTTGAGATTATCCTTCACCGGGGAAGCAGAAGACAGATGTGAACTTTAGCAACCTCATGGAATTTGTTCTAGCAACCTGTTGTAAAATCAACAGAAATTGGTGTCAAATCACTTATGAAATACGTCAATGAAGTTGATGGGACAGAAGACACCTCTAGGTCTCTGCTGGATCAACCTTATTGGTTCTCTGAATGGACTGGCAGCATCAACAAGCTGCATGTTATCTATAATTGGATGTTGTGCCTGCCTATCGCCATTTAGGAAACTGCTGTTACATTTTCTTTTAAGCCAAATAATGAAGGAAGAATCTAGAGATCAATGTCCACTCAGTTATAGATTTATTCACAAAGTGAAATGTTACATTTTATAGTTCCTAACACTTCAGCCTAGCACATTTGTGAATAACTAACTCTTTGCACAAAGAGAAATAAAATATTTTTAATAAGTGTTCAAATATGCTATGATGCATGTTGAACCCAGATTTTCTGGAGCTGAGGTAAGGACACTATTTCACCTCAGGGCTTGCACTATCTCTTTGTACATATGCAAATCATTATAAGAACATAAGAACTAGGAGCAGGAGTGGGTCGTTCAGCCCTTCGAGCCCGTCCCACCATTCAATAAGTTCATGGCCGATCTTTTCGTGTATTCAGATCCACTGACCCGCAGTTTCACTGTCTCCCTTAATTCCTTTTTGTTCAAAAAATATCTACCTTAGCTTTAAAAATGTTTACTCAAGTAGCGTGAACTACTTCACTGGGCAAGGAATTCCATAGATTAACAACCCTCAGTTCTAAATCTTGCTCCCTCTAATCTTGAGGCTATGCCCTCTTGTCCTAGCTTTACCTGCATGCGGGAACATCCTGTCTACTTCTATCTTATCTATTCCCTTCATAATTTTATATGTTTCTACAAGATCCCCCCTCAATCTTCTGAATTCCAATGAATATAATCCCAGTCTACTCAGTCTCTCCTCATAAGCCAACCCCCTCAACACCGGAATCAATTTAGTGAACCTCCTCTGCGCCCCCTTCCAGTGCCAGTACATCCTTTCTCCAGATTATTTCTCAAAATAATCTCAAAGATTATCCAATGAATGGTACCCAACTGTACTCATTTAAACTTTGTTGCTGCAATTAAAAACCTTCTCTGGTAAAATTATTGAGTTGGTATCACCAGTGGCACTAACATCAGGCTCCCAACCTGCTTGCTGTCTCAATATCATTATTCTGAAGCCCATAGTCATGTTCTGCCTGCAAACCTATCAACAACAGTCAGGGCATGTACATTCCCTTTTTAGTATTTCAACAGCTTAAGAAGATAACACACTGTTGAAAATTCTCTACTGTGGACTGGCTTAGCCAGTGAGAAATTACCCTTAAAATTATGCCATTGTCCTTATTTAACAGTGCATTGAGCAGAATTTTTATTTTTGCTTCCATAATATACATTAACATTTTTAATGTATGAAAATCTCAGTAAATTTTCATGCCACAGAATCAGAGCTGGACTACACAGAAGGAATGTTCTTCAGTCTGTGTGTGATCAGCTAGGTGCCACCCTTAAATTTAGATTAATCTGACACAACTGATTTTTCTGATATTTGTTGCAGACGGGTAGCCTGGATACCTACATGCAGATTCAGAAGCACTCTTGCGACTCTGAAGTGCATATTAGTAGATCCCCTGGATTGGAATACATTTTAGTCGTCAAATTTGGAGCATGAAGCTTTTATATTTGCTTCCAATATTTCAGGCGGAAGCAATTTTCTGGCAAACATCTCCATCACTGCCATTTACTTAATTTTTACAGCTTGGAAATGATTTGAAATTCCTTCAGAATAGGTTAGAGTGACAGTGATTCTGCCAACTTCGACCCTGCACACAATTAGCTGACTTAAAAGAGAAAAGCAGTTTTGTTTTAAATAGGAGGTTTGAAATAAATGAGACTTCCAAGTTGATGACACTTGTATATGGCCTTTATTACATTGGTTAGGGCATCAAGCAGGAAATTAGACGTGTATGTGCTAAGGGTACAGCAGTTACTATGGGTAACTTCAATCTGCATATTGATTGGACTACCAAACTGTAGCAATGCAATTGAGGTGGATTTCCTAGAATGAAGTTGTTGACTTGCTCGCCGAGCTGGCTTCTTCTTGTTCAGATATTTTGTCACCATGCTAGGTGACATCATCAGTGGAGCCTCCGATTAAGCAATGTTATTCTACTCCACTTGGAATTTATACTGTCTGGTCCGTTATGGTGAGTAGTGTCATTTCCAGTTTTGATCGGTATGGGTTTGTGAATGGGGTCCAATTCTATATGTTTGTTGATTGCATTACGGGTGGAGAATCATGCCTCAAGGAATTGCCGTGCATGTCTATGTTTGGCTTGGGCTACCATGGTTACCTTGTCCAGTTAAACTGATGACCTTCATTGTCTGAATGCACCTATATCACAGAGAGTTCATCGTGCTGTTTTGATGCTAGTTGATGTTCAAGTATTCTGATGGCTAATTTCCTTCCTGTGTGTGTGAAGTAATCTTTGTGGCAGTTGTTGCATTTTGTAAACCACGTCGGTCCTCCATGTTGTGGGAATGGGGTCTTTAATCCTTGGGAGTGTTTGTCATAGAGTGGTTGTGGGCCTGTGGGCTACTATGATTCTTCATGCTCTCAGGAGTCTTATTGTTAGTTCCGATATGTTCTTGATGGACGGCAGTGTAGTGGGTGTGTTAGTGCATGCTGTGACCTCCTGTTGTTGCCTGTTTAGAAGGTACCTGTGGATGAAGTTGTGGGGATATCCGCTTCTAACGAGGATTTTGTGTAGATGCCTTGGTCTTTCCTTTGTAGTTCTGGGGTCTTGCAGTGTGTTTTGGCTCGATTAAATAGTGTCCGAATGCAGCTTTGTTTGTGGATGTTGGAGTGGTTGCTGTGGAAGTTGAGGATCTGATCAATATGGGTTGCTTCTCTGTATACTGAGGTTTGGAGGAGCCAGCTCAGCGAGCAAATCAACAACTTCACCTATAGCCTAAGCTACAGATGTTAGGCAAAACTTTAGATTTCCTAGAAAATGTAAGAGATGGTTTCCTCGATCAATTTGTCAAGGAACCAACTATAGAGCAGGCCATCCTAGAACTGCGTATTGTATAATGAGAGATGATTAAATAGAAACCTTGTGGTGTAAGATCCTTTAGAGAAGAGTGACTATAACATGATAGGATTCTTCATTAAGATGGAAAGTGATGCAGTCAAATCCTGAACTTGAAGAAAACTAACTTTGACAGTGTGAGGCATGAATTGGCTTTGATAATCTGACAAATGTAATTAAGGAGTTGATGGTGGATCGGCAGTGGCAGTAATTTAAAGAACACACGGATGAACTTCAATAATCATACGTCCCTGTCTGCCGTAACAGTAAAATAGGGAAGGTGGCTCAACCATGGCTAACAAGGGAAATCAGGGATGGTGTTAAAGCTAAAGAGGAGGCAGATAAATTGGTCAGAAAAAGCAGCAAACCTGAGGACTGGGAGAAATTCAGCAGGGGAGGACAGAGGGGATAATTCAGAAGGGGAAAACAGAATATAGAATAAGCTTGTGGAAAATATTCTGGCTGGGAGGATTGCTGGTGTCACTTGGGAGGTTTTAAATTAGCTTGGCAGGGTTTGGGAACCAAAGCAAAGGTGAATTGACAGAAAGGGAACTGGAGAATAAGGCCAATAAGACTCTGATGAAGAGCGGGCAGGGTGTGGTTGCTGATCAAACGAGTCTGGTGGACTGAAGTGCATCTGTTTCAAAGCAAGAAGGGTAACATGTAAGGCAGATGAGCTTAGAACTTGGATTGGTATTTGGAACTATGATATTGTTGCTATTACAGAAACTTGGTTAAGGGAGAGACAGGATTAGCAACTTAACTTCCAGGATAAAGATGTTTCAGGCAGTTTAGAGGGGGATATAAGAGGGGTGGGGAAGTTGCACTACTTGTTATGGAACAAATCATAGCTGTACTGTGGGAGGACACCACGGATGGCTAATATAGAGAGGCAATATGGGTGGAGCTCAGGAATATGAAAGGTACATCACAATGTTTGGGGTTTACGACAGGCCTCCCAATAACCGGTTGGAGATAGAAGAACAGATATGTAGGCAGATTTTGGCAAGATGTAAAAGTAACAGGGTGGTTGCCTTAGGTGATTTTAATTTCCCATATATTGACTGGGACTCACTTAGTGCTTGGGGCGCGGATGTGGCAGTGTTGTAAGGAGCATTCAGGAGGGCTTCTTGTAAGAGTATGTATATAGTCCAACTAAGAAATGAGCTATACTGGACCTAGTATTGGGGAATCAGCCTGGCCAGGTTGTCAATGGCTCAGTTGCGGAGCAGCTTGGGAACAGTGATCACAATTTAGTAAGCTTTTAGGCCCTGATGGATAAAGATAGGTGTAGTTACCAGATGAAGGTGCTAAATTGAAGGCTAATTACAACATTATTAGGCAGGAACTAAAGAATATAGATTGGAGGAGATGTTTGTGGGAAAATCAGCATATGGTATTTGGGAAACTTCCAAGTGTCAGTTGCTTGGGAACTCAAGACTGGCATATTCCTGTAAGAATGAAAGATAAGTATGGCAAGTTTAGGGAATCTTGGATAACGAGAGATATTGTGCACCTAATCAAAAAGTTAAAAAAGAAGCATTTATCAAGGCTAGGAGTTGGGAACACATGAAGCAAGGATGGGATACAAGAAAAGTCGAAAGATACTTAAGCAAGGAGTCAGGAGGGCTAAAAGAAGTCATGAAAAGTCATTGGCCAATGGGATTATGGAAAATCCCAAGGCTTTTTCTACATATATAAAGAGCAATAGGGTAGCCAGGGAAGAGGGTTGGCCCACGCAAGGACAGGGAAGGGAATTTATGTGTGGAGCCAGAGGAAATGGGCGAAGTATTTGGAGCGGCACAGTGGCTCAGTGGTTTGCACTGCAGCCTCACAGCACCAGGGACCCAGGTTCGATTCCAGCCTTGGGCAACTGTCTGTGCGGAGTTTGCACATTCTCCCCGTGCCTGCGTGGGTTTTCTCCGGGTCCTCCGGTTTCCTCCCATAGTCCAAAGATGTGCAGGCTAGGTGGATTGGCCATGCTAAATTGCCTGTAGTGTTCAGGGGTGTGTGGGTTGTAGGAGAATGGGTCTGGGTGGGATGCTTGAAGGGGCGGTGTGGACTTGTTGGGCCAAAGGGCCTGTTTCCACACTGTAGGGAATCTAATCTAATCTAATCTATTAAATGAATACTTTGCATCAGTATTCACCATAGAGAAGGAGTTGGTGGATGATGCGTCTAGGGAAGGGTATTTAGATAGTTTGGTTCATGTAGAGATCAAAAGGGAGGAGGCATTTGGGCTCTTGAAAAACATTAAGGTAGACATGTCCCCAGGGCCTGATAGGATATACACCAGAATACTGAGAGAGGCAAGGGAGGGAATTGCTGGGGCCTTGAGGAAAATCTTTGTATCCTCACTGGCTACAGGGGAGGTCCCAGAGGATTGGAGAATAACCAAATCTTTATTTAAGAAGGATTGCAAGTATAATCCAGCTAATTACAGGCCGGTAAGCCTTAAGTCAGTGATAGGGAAATTATTGGAAAGGATTCTTCGAGACAGGATTTACTTGTAAATAAGTGGATGTATTAGCGAGAAGCAACATGGCTTTGTGAAGGGGAGGCTATGTCTCACTAATTTGGTTGAATTTTTTGAGGATGTAACGACAATGATCTTTAAGGGTAGGGCAGTGGATGTTGTCTACAGTAAGGCCTTTGACAATTTCCCTCATGGCAGGCTGATACAGAAGGTAAAGTTGCATGGGGTCAAAGGTGAGCTTGTGAGATAGATTAAAAAAAACTGGCTTGGCCATTAAAGACTTGGAAGGGTGTGTTTTTGAATGGAAGGCTGTGACTAGTGGCCTTCCTCAGGGATCAGTGTTGTGACCTTTGCTATTTGTAATATGATTTGGAGGAAAATGCATCTGATCTGATTAGGAAGTTTTCCGATGACTGAGGTTGGTGGAATTGCGGATTGTGATTAGGACTGTGAAAGGATACAGCAGGATATAGATCAGTTGGTGATTTGGACAAAGAGATGACAGATGGAACTTAATCCAGAAAAATGTGAGGTAATGCATTTTGTAAGGTCTCATCCAGATGGAAAATATACAATTAACGGCAGAGCCTTTAAGAGTACGGATAGGCAGAGGGATCTGGGAGTGCAGGTACACAGGTCATTGAAAGTGGCAACACAGGTGGAGAAGGTAGCCAACAAGGCATACAGTATGCTTGCCTTCAATGGTTGTGGCATTGAGTTTAAAAATTTGCTGGTAATGTTGCAGCTTTATAGAACTTTAGTTGGGCTGCGTTTGGAATATTGTGTTCAATTCTGGTCACCACACTACCAAAAGGATGTGGTGGCTTTGGAAAAGATACAGAAAAGATTTAGCAGGATGTTGTCTGGTACGGAGAGTATTAGGTATGCAGAGAGGTTGGAGAAACTTGGGTTGTTCTCACCTAAATGACGGAGGTTGAGGGGCAACCTGATAGAGGTCTCCAAGATTGTGAAGGCATGGACAGAGTGGACAGTCAGAAACATTTTCCCAGAGGGGAAGGGTCAGTTACTAGGGGGCATTGGTTTAAGGTGTGAGGAGCAAGGTTTAAAGGTGATGTACAAGGCATTTTTTTTTAACACAGAGCCTGGAACTCACTGCTGGGGAGGTAGTGGAAGCAGATA
Source organism: Stegostoma tigrinum (assembly GCF_030684315.1). Taxonomy (NCBI): domain Eukaryota; kingdom Metazoa; phylum Chordata; class Chondrichthyes; order Orectolobiformes; family Stegostomatidae; genus Stegostoma; species Stegostoma tigrinum. The sequence goes on along the minus strand of NC_081358.1, from coordinate 62,790,446 downwards.
CGATATTGACTTTTAAAGGGTGTCTTGATGAATGCATGACTCTGATGGGAATAGAGAGGTATTCTCCGTGGAAGAGTAGGGAGTTTTGCTTGTGATGGGCAGGCTTGGAGGGCTGAATGTCCTGTTCCTGTGCTGTAAATTTCTTTGTTCTTTTTGTTGTTAAACATAAAAAAAAGCTGTGTGTAAAATCTTCTGCAGATATGTGTAGAGAAAAAGACTAGCAAACATAATTTTACTTGCTTCCCAGTGAGAATCAAGTGAATACATCAGGACAACAGAGATGACAGACGAGTTGAATATTTGGATCTGCCTTCACTAAGGAGGACCCAATTAACTTCAACCAAATGTTAGGGGACAGGGCTCAAGCATGAAGGAGGAACTGAAAGAAATCCTCATTAGTCAGGAAATAGTATTGGGGAAATTGATTAAAATGTGATAAATCTGCAGGGCTGTTGCTCTAGATACCAGAGTTCTTAAAGAAGTGGCCCTTGAAATAGTGCACGCATTGATGATCTGTTTCAGCAATTTTGTAGATTCCGAAACAGGTCTAATGCATTGGAGGGTTGCTAATGTAACCCCACTTTTTAGAAAAGGAGGAAGAGAGAAAAAGGGGAATTATAAGCCAGTTAGCCTGACATCAGTGGTGGCGAATTGCTGGACTCAATTGTTACAGATATAATGACAGTGCATTTGGAAAGCAATGACAGAATTGGTACAAATTGTCATGGATTCACTCAAGGGAAATCATGCTTGACAGATCTACCGGAATTGTTTGAAGATGTGGCCAGTAGAGTGGACAAAGGAGAATCAGTGGATATTGTGTATCTCTACTTTCAAAAGTCTTTTGGTAAGGTTTCACACGAGATTAGTAAGAAAAGTTAAAGCTCATGGTATTGGAGGTAATCTTTTCACATGGATAGAGACAGGAAGCAGAAAGTTGGAATAAACAGGTCCTTTTCAGAATGGCAGGCAGTGACAAGTGGGATACTGCGGGATTCAGTGCATGGACCCCAGCTGTTCACATGTACATTTAAAATTTGGACAAAAGAATTGAATGCAACATCTCAAAATTAGGCTGGCTGAGTGGGCAAAAACTTAGCAAATGCAATATAATGTGAATAAATGTAACGTCATCTATTTTGGCAAAAATGGGAAGACAGATTTCTATCTGAATGGTGGAAATTTAAGAAAAGCAAGTTGCAAAGCGAACAGGTCGTCATGGTGGAACAGTTGCTGAAGGTTAGCATGCACGTGCAGCAAACACTGAGGAACAGAGACCATGCTGTCATGAAGGTGACCAAGCATGTGGATGAGGGTAGGGCAGTTGACATGGTGTACATGGGCTTCAGTAAAGCCGTTGATAAGGTTCCACATGGTCGGCTACTGGAGAAAATACGGAGGCATGGGATTAAGGGAGATTTAGCAGTTTGGATTAGAAACTGGCTTTCTGTAAGAAGGCAACGAGTGGTGGTTGATGGAAAATATTCAGCCTGGAGTCCGGTCACTAGTGGCGTGCCTCAAGGATCTGTTTTGGGACCACTGCTGTTTCTCATTTTTATAAATGACTTGGACGCAGGCATAGGTGGTTGGGTTAGTAAGTTTTCAGATGACACTAAAGTCGGTGGAATGGTGGGCAGTGTGGAAGAACGTTGCAGTTTGCAGGAAGACTTGGATAAATTGCAGAATTGGGCCGAAAGGTGGAAAATGGAGTTTAATACGGATAAATGTGAGGTGATTCACTTTGGGAGGAATAATAGGAAGGCAGAATACCAGGTCAATGGAAAGATTCTTGGTAGTGTATATGTGCAGAGGGATCTTGGTGTCCATGTGCATAGATCCCTGAAAGTTGCCACCCGGGTTGATACTGCTGTTAAGAAGGCTTACGGTGTTCTAGGTTTTATTGGTAGAGTGATTGAGTTCCGGAGCCGTGATGTCATGATGCAATTGTACGAAACGCTGGTGCAGCCTCATTTGGAATATTGCGTGCAGTTCTGGTCGTCCCATTACAGGAAGGATGTGGAAGCATTGGAGAAGGTGCAGAGGAGATTTACCCGAATGTTGCCTGGTCTGGAGCGCAGGCCCTGTGAAGAAAGGCTGACGGACTTGGGTCAGTTCTCATTGGAGAGAAGGAGGCTAAGAGGGGATTTAATAGAGACATACAAGATGATCAGAGGATTAGATAGGGTGGACAGTGAGAGTCTTTTTCTGAGGATGATGACTAGAGCTTGTAGAAGGGGGCATAACTACAAATTGAGGGGTGATAGATTTAAGACAGATGTCAGAGGCAGGTTCTTTACTCAGAGAGTGGTAAGGGCGTAGAACGCCCTGCCTGCCAATGTAATTAACTCAGCCACATGAGGGGCATTTAAACAGTCCTTGGATAAGCATATGGATAATGATGGGATAGTGTAGGGGGAGGGGCATAGACTAGTTCGCAGGTCGGCTTGCTAGATGATTATAAATCCCATCTCTTATAATCCTTTCCAAAACTTTTCCTACAACAGACATAAGGCTCACAGGTCTATAATTACCTGGGTCATCACTACTGCCCTTCGTGAACAAGGGCGTAACATTTGCAATCCTCCAGTCCTCTGGTGCTAAACCTGTAGACAATGAAGACTCAAAGATCAAGGCCAAATGCTCCGCCACCTCCTCCCTAGCTTCCCAGAGAATCCTCCGAAAAATCCCATCCGGCCCAGGGAATTTATGCATCTTCACACCTTCTAGAATTGATAACCCCTCCTCCTGACTAACCTCAATCCTTTCAATTCTAGGAGCCCGTAGCTCAGTCTTGGACCTCTACAATAATCTCCTCTTCCTGAGTGAAAACATATGAGAAATATTCGTTTAGGACTTCTCCGATCTCCACAGGGTCCACACACAACTTCCCACTTCTGCCTTTTACTGGCCCTATTGCTACCCTAGTCATCCTCTTATTCCTCACACACCTATAGAAAGCTTTAGGGTTCTCCTTTATTCTACCAGCTAATGTCTGCTCATGTCCCCTCCTTGCTCCTCTTAACTCACTCTTTAAATCCTTCCTAGCTAATCTGTAACTTTCCATCGCCTCAGCTGAAACATCTCGTCTCGTCGTCACATAAGCCTCCCTCTTCCGCTTAACAAGAGGTACAATTTCTTTAGTAAACCACGGTCCCTTACCTTATCACTTCCTCCCTGCCTGACAGGGACATACCTATCGAGGACACGCAATATCTGTTCCTTAAACCAGCTCCACATTTCGATTGTCTTCATCGCCTGCACTTTGCTACCCCATTCTGTGCCTCCTAAGTCTAGCCTAATCACATTATAATTGCCCTTCCCCCATCTGTAACTCTTGCCCTGTGGCATGTTCCTATCCCTTCCCATCGATAAACTAAGCGTAACCAAATTATGGTCACTCTCTCCAAAGTGCGCACCTACCACTAAATCAAACACCTGACCTGGTTCATTACTAAGTTGCAAATCCAGTGTGTCCTCCCCTCTTGTCGGCCCTTCGACATACTGTATCAGGAAACTGTCCTGCATATGTTGGACAGAAACTGATCCATCCGACGTACTAGAGTTATAGCAATTCCAGTCAATGTTCGGGAAGTTAAAGTCTCCCATAATGACCACCCTGTTCCTTTCACTCCTTGGAACTTTGCGGAGGCCTATAAAAAACTCCCAGCAGTGTGACCTCTCCTCTCCTGTTTCTGACCTCAGCCCATACCACCTCAGTAGATGAGCCCTCGTCAAAAGTTCTTTCAGCCACCGTTATACTGCCCCTGACTGACAAACTCACACCTCCCCCTCTTTTACCACCTTTCCTGAACTTAATGAAAGAGCTAAACCCTGGAACCTGCAACATGCACTCCTGACCCTGCTCTATCCATGTGTCCGAAATGGCCACAACATCGAAGTCCAAGGTACCTATCCATGCTGCAAGCTCACCTACCTTATTCCAGATACCCCTGGCATTGAAGTAAACACACTTGAAACCAGCTTGCTGTTTGCCAGCACACTCCTGTGACAGTGAGATCCTGTCCATGTCCTCCCTACTCTCTTCCTCATGTGTACTGGAGCTACACCTCAGTTTCCCATCCCCCTGCTGAGCTAGTTTAAATCCACCCGAATAACGCTATACAAATTTCCCAGCCAGGAATTTAGTACCCCTTTGGTTCAAGTGGAGACCGTCCTGTTTGTAGAGGTCCCACCTTCCCCAGAATGAGCCCCAATTGTCCAAGTACCCGAAGCCGTCCCTCCTGCACCATCCATGCAGTCACGTGTTCAGCTGAAATCTCTCCCTGTTCTTTGCCTCGCTATCACGTGGCATGGGTAACAAACCAGAGATAACCACTCTGTTTGCTCTAGCTCTCAGCTTCCACCCTAGCTCCCAGAAACCCTGCCTGACATTCCAATCCCTCTTTCTACCTCTGATGTTGGTACCTACGTGGACCACAACTTGGGGCTGTTTACCCTCTCCCTTCAGGACCCCAAAGACACAATCCGATACATCACAGACCCTGGCACCTGGGAGGCAACACACCAACCGTGAGTCTCATTCGTTCCCAACAAGCCTTCTATATGTCCCTCTAACTATTGAGTCCCCAATGACTAACACTCTCTTCCTACCCCCCCTTCCCTTCTGTGCAAGAGGGACAGACTCTGTGCCAATGACCTGCACCCCAGTGCATGCCCCTGGTAAGTCATTCCCCCCCCCCCAACAGTATCCAAAACGGTATACTTGTTTTTCAGGGGAACGACCACAGGGGATCTCTGCACTGACTGCTTTTTCCTCCTTCTAACAGTTACCAGCTTTCTTCATGCTTTGGAGTAACTACTTCCCTGTAACTCTTGTCTATCTCAGACTCTGCCTCTGGAATGATCCGAAGTTCATTCAGGTCCCGCTCCAGTTCCCCAACGCGGTCGTGGAGGAGCAAGAGTTGGGTGCACTTCCTGCAGATGTACTTGGATGGGACACTAATGGTGTCCCTCACCTCAAACATCATGCAGGAGGAACATTCCTCTCCCTGCACTGCCAACCCTGCTAGTCCCCTTATCAGAAAGTATAAAAAAAAGAAGCTTACCTGATTTGCCCCTGGTGGATAATGTCTCCGTGGTTGCTCCTTTGTCCTTAGTGTATTTGTAGAATCCATTTGGATTCTCTTTATCCCTATTTGCCAAAGCCATCTCATTCCCCTTCTTGCCCTCCTGATTTCCTTTTTAAATATACTGTTGTCTTTATACTCTTCCAGGGATTCCCTCAATCTCTGCTATCTATACCTGACATATGCTTCCTTCTTTTTCTTGACCAAAACCTCAATTTCTCTAGACATCCAGCTGCACCTACCAGCCTTACCCTTTACCCTAACAGGAACATACTGTTTCTGGATTATCATTATCTCACCAGTCTCATACTGAGCTCTCTTTACTTTCTCCCTGGGTATCACCATCCCCAACCCCTCCCATAATGGTTTAAATTATCCCGAGCAGCTCTAGCAAATCTCCCTGCCAGTATATTTGCCTCCTTCCATTTCAGGTGCAATCTGTCCTTCTTATGCAGGTCACTTCTACCTCGGAAGAGATTCCAATGATCCAAAAACATGAATCCTTTTCCCCTGTACCAGCTCCTCAGCCACTTATTCATCTGCTCTATCCTTGTACTCCTACCCTCACTAGCTCATGGCACTGGATGCAGTTTAGATATTACTGCCCTCAAGGACCACCTTTGTAATTTCCTATATTCTCTCCTCCGAATCTCATCCTTTTGTCTTCCTATATCATTCATTTCAATGTGTGCGGCAACCTCTTGCTGACCCCTCTCCCTTTTGAGAATATTCTGCACCATCTTCGAGATATCCTTGATCCTGGCACTGGGGAGGCAACACACCATTCTGACGTCTCACTCAGCAGCAGAGATGCCCATCTGTGCCTCTGACTAGATAGCCCCCTATCACACCCGATTGCTTAGAACGTGATGTACCCCTGATTACATTAGAGCCAGTCTCGGTATCAGAAACCTGGTTATCGATGTTTCATTTCCCTGCATCACCCCTTACATTTTCTAAAACAGCATAATTATTTGAGATGGGGATAGCCACAAGAGACTCATGCCGAACTGCCGCCCTTTCTACTTTTCCTGGAGGTGACCCATCTACTTGACTTTGGTTTATCTCCCTTCATGCAACTGTCATCTATCACACCCCCAGCTTCTGTAAATTCCTCATTGCCTTTAACCGCTACTCCAACCAACCAATCAATGTGAGCTGATAGGATTCGCAGCCAAACATGCTTCCATTTGATATTATCAAAACTAACATGGAAACACTCTCCAAGATCCCGTATCCAACAGGAAGAGTACAGTATGCTACTAAAGACCATCTTTACACCTTAACAATCTACATACTCAGAAAATAGCACAGTTTTACTGCTGTTAAAAAAAAAACACTGCATCAGGCTAATTTAGTACCTATGTTTTATATTTTTAACATTTATTCAAGAGACCAATCTCAATAAATCAAGAGACCAATCAATAACATGTGTAATTGCAAAGGAACCCACTCTATTCATTATTGCAGATTTATAAGAAAATAAGGTTACACTTTAAAAAGCAACTTTGCTGCTCTTTTGCTGTGGGCTCTCCCATACATAGAGCCATAGAGATATAGATCATGGAAATAGATCTTTCTGTCCAAATTATCCATGCCGGCCAGATATCCTAGGTAAATTTTTAGTCCCATTTGCCCCACGCCCCTCTAAACCCTTCTTATTCATATACCCATTCAGATACCTTTTAAGTGTTGGAATTGTTCCAACCTCCACCACTTCTTCTGGCAGCTCATTCCATACAAGCATTAAAAAGTTACTCGTTAGGTCACTTTTAAATCTTTCCCCTCTCACCTTAAACCTAGCTCCTCTAGTTTTTGACTCCCCCACCCCAAGGAAAAGACCTTGTCTATTTACCCTTTCCATGACCCTCATCATTTATAAACATCTATAAAGGTCACCCCTCAGTCTTTGATGCTCCATGAAAAATAGTCCCAATCTATTCAGTCTCTCTCTATAGCTTAAACCCTCTAACCCTGCAACATGCAGATTTTTCTAAGGTTGGCTGTTAATTTTGCTGTTGGTTAAATTTTCTTAGATGACTCCAATGTCCACAGATACTCGAAATCAAGCAGCAGAACTGTCAGCTGTACAGATTCACTGCTGGCTTGAGCAGCAATGCAGGATTATTTCTCCATTTGATTGGCTTCCCATGTGATCATTACCTTTGTCTTTCATCCTCCTTTTTAAAAGTGCTGTTGTTTCGATAATGTTTTCTCCTAAAGTTCCAAACAATGTAAATTTTATAAAACAGTAATCACTGCTGCAAGAATTTGAAGAAATCAGCTCCAACGCTAAAAATACTTCAAAAGGAACAGATCTTGTAGCCACAATTTTTCCCCATCCTCCCTCTTGGATTACCCAGAACATTACTCTCAAAATACAATGGCATCTTAACAATGTAGCACTGTGCAGTTTCCTTTAAGAAAATATGGCTACTTGTAATTAAACATGATAATATTGAATGGAGAAGTAGGTGTGAAGGACCAAGTGGCCTAGGTCTGCTCCTAGTTCCTGTGTTTCACTGAAGTTTTAGTATATTGCCGGTCATGTTAACTTTATCATTGCAGAATGCTTTGCTCAGTGAAGGACTGCAGTGAATTAATAGTATGTGGCAAGGACCATACAGTACTGAAAAACTATTCATATTAACAATGTTTAATTCAAAATACGAAAGTAACTAGTCAATTTTTGTTGTTGTTCCCAGTAAATCACAGAATGTTCTGCTTTAAAATGATAGAATTGTTACGTGATTTTATGCACAATGTACGAACAAATTGGGAAACCTTTCCTGGTAGGTGTGAAAGGATCTGTCTTGAGGAAAGCTGTCTTTTCCTGTTGTATAGTTTTTAACCTGGCTTATATCTTCAGAGCACAAGTTTTGAGTGGACCTGATCATAAATCATTACTGAAAACGGGTACATTCTTAAATAGCACATATTATTTAGAGGCTAATTTCCATGCCTTGAAACTTGTTCATAAAATAGAACACAATGAAACAGCAACCTTCTCATCCTGTGTGTGAACAAAAAGGAATGGTTCATAGGTTACTTGACGCTTTATATTAGCACTGTTTATGAATTCTCCTGATCCTCCTCCTGGAAAGAAACCAGGTTATCAAGATTTAACAAAGGAAAACAGAAAACAATTTTTTTCATGTTTTCATAAATGTCAGCTCAGGTATCTGTGCACAATCATACAAACTTTTTTAAAAATGTGTATAAGCAGATAAATATTTTTAACATTCAGTGATTAATAAAATGGTGTTGAGAAGTTAAAAATAAAACCACCTCTTGTGAGAGTATTTATTGTGCTAAGTATTGAATACTTGAAGCATATTAATCTGTTGATTAATGACCTAAAGAATAGCATGATCCCAGGAAGTGCTTTGACTGTTTATTTATAAAATATTTACTTGCTAAGCATTGTTGAATTTGTGTTAGGTTCCATCTGTACTATTAATACTGTGATTAGTTTTAAAAACTTCCATTTCACAATATCCTTTAACTTTTCATTAGTCTCAGAATACAATAATGTCCTAACAAAGTAACGTTGTCCAGTTTTCTTTAAAAAAAACATGGTTACATGTAGTCAATAATTAATTGTCACTCTGCCCAGTAGTTGCGCAGTTTAATGCAATTTTCATGTAAATTCTTGTTAAGTGTGGTTTCCTGATAAGTGCATAAAATTTCATGGCAAATAGGTTTTACACTTAAGAGGAACTGACTGTAGTACAGAAGATTGATATAATCAGGAAAATCAAATTCCATATTTATCATTAATTTTCACATTTACTTTTAAATCTGTAGAAGTCCATGATAAATTGGAAGGAAATTACCATTGTAGGATAAAGATAAGAGCTTTTTTATGTTAGGAAGCAGAGAGGAGAGACCAGCAGCTTGTACAGCCTCAAAAAGCAATATAGAAGTGGAATGTAGTATATTTTAGTTTATATTCAAAATTATTTTACTTTTACATCAAGAGAAATGCAGTAAGAGAAGGATGATTTATACTGGCATAAGAAAGTTTTCCTTAACCCTTCACCAAATTGCAGGGATAAACTTACATATTGCCCTTGATTTCCCTTGGGGTAATATTTCTTGAATAATGTTCATTTGATTGTGGCAGTAAATTGCTAATGTTATTTCATTTTAACATACCCAATGCAAAGATCGTAATAATTTCAATTGCATTATTTCTCAATTTTTATCCATTCAATATCAAGATTATAAAAATAATTTCATGAGAACAATAATAAAGATCTGTCCTTTTGTGTCTGATGATATTATTCTCGCATTCACAACTTCAAGATACTGAGGAATGTGTAAGTCCACATTCTAGCTAACGTCCCAGCAAGTGTAAAGGTGTAGATTATGAACGCGTGGTAATCTATTGCATTACAAACTTCAAACATATTTCATTGACTTCAGTTCAGAGTTAGAGGTTTGCATGTAACTTAATCTTACGATTAAGCACTGAAGTATAGAAAATATAAAATGAAAGAGGTAACTAAATGTGACAATTTTCATTACATGTTGGCAGATTCTGATTTTTTTTGTTATTTCCTAACTTTCCTCTCTTACTATATTTACATGATATGAGGAAATGTAACTGCGACCTGCTCTTTGAGTGAGGCACCTGAATTAACTGTTCTGATTTTCCATAGCTCCCTGCAAGGAAGATTAAAATTGCCATTTTCTCAGAAAGAGATACTTAGGTTAAACTATAAACAGTGGTGATAAGTTATAAAATGCCAATGATTTTCTTTTACCTTATTGTTCTGTGCCACAACCATGTAATGTGCATCCACTCATTTGTATTCTTTGAGCTGAGGCCTAGTGAATTTTCTCACACGACTTCCCAAACTTGCCACATTGCCATTATGCTATGATGCAATTGCACCCAATTTGTCATGTTTTCCCATTCCAATGAAATACCGGCCACTGCCAAACCTTCCAGCCTTGGCACCAACTTCAACGTCCTGTCAAGCACTTACAGTATGAAGCTGCCTTGCATGGTTCCTATCATTCATCCCAGACATGTTGGACAGAAGGAGATTATCACCATGCTTTACCAACAGGGAGCTGGAGGTCCTAATGTATGAATAGGCCAGCAGGCAATCACCACCCGTAGAGTATGCTCTAAGATGTTGGTGCCTGGTGTCCAGGATGGAAGCCTGGAGGAACAGGTTGAAATATGGAGTAACCTAATTACTACTTGGGATTTTATTTCAGGAACTGTCACGGTCTAATTTTTACCAGGATGGTGGGGGAATTGCTCGGTCAAAGCAAATATTCTGGCAACATTTAATGGGACCTACAATGGCATTAAACAAGGCATGTCATTGAGGCAAATTGATGTCATATTGAAAATGTTAATGTATGCTAATAGGTATCTCACTGCTTACTAGAGATAAATTCATCCTGCCGTTCAACACTTGGATGGAAAATGGGACCTTTTGCTCTTGACAGAAATCTCCTTATTGTCAACTTTATTCAATTCTTTCAACTTTTCATGCTGTACAGTGATTGGGAAGATTCTATCCTGTTACATAGGACATAGGAGCAGAAGTAGACCAATGCATATAACACTCCATTGCATACTCCAACTGAACACATTGGCAAAGTGGAACAAAACATTAATCAAAAACAAACATGATGAGAGTTTATTTATGGCTAATGAGAATGTATCCAAGAGGTATTTTTCATATGAAGCTGGCATTAGGTTCTAATTGTGCAGGCCAGTAAGATTTTAATCTAACCTTTACCTTCACTCTAGCATTGATGCCTTGAAACATTGTTTAAAAATGTTTACTTTGACTATAACATGGGATGTTCTTTGCAACAAGATATTGTAAAAAAGAACCAAAACTGGTGCCAAAATGTGTCAGTGTCTAAACTGAATGAGTTAGCAAATTTGCTAACTATATACTTTCAGTTTATCCTTGCAGCATCTGAGAGATCAGTTCCCACTCAGGTCATTCTGACATTAACTGAATGTGATTGCTGAAGGTTTAGAGGAAGCATTATCTTTTAATTAGTTGATTATCTGGAGGTAGTAAATCATCTGCCTGATTTCCAGCTAAAGTTAGCAGGATACTCACAGTAGCCATTTTGTGCTAGGCCAAAGCAAATATCGAGGTGACATTTCAGGGGACCTACAAGTGTATAAAATAACACATATGAGCTGACTAAATTAGCGGCAGCTGAAATTTTAATTTTTCCATGTCGAACGAGATGTAAGGATTAAGTCATTAGCAAGCTTGTGGTATGCCAGAGGATAGCCTAGTGTTATTGTTGCTGGGCTGGTAAACCAGGTAATGTTCTGTAGTTAAGTGGTTCCAGCCCTACGGTTCTTGCCATGGCAGTTGGTGGAATTTGAATTTAATAAAATCTGGCAGTGGGAGTTTGATTACAGAATGTCAGCAGGAAGAAAAAGCTTTTAGTTCACATGTCCTTTTAGGGATGGAAACTGTCGTCCTTACCTGACCTGAGCTACTTGTGACTCCACAACAAAACAGCTGACTCTTAACTGACCTCTGGTTAACTAGGGATGGACAATAGGTACTGGTCCAATCAGCAACACCGAAATCTTATGAATAAAGTAATTATAAATATAAGAAAATGTCCCTAACTCTCCTGTAATCATCAGAATGTGCCAGTCGTGAGGTGTGTCAGTTCATTTAGCTCTCTGACTGTACTAGTCTCAATAAATGACCATAATGCACACAAATGGGTAAAGTAAAACCAATGCAATGTGAAATGTTTACTGGTGAAGTTTCATTTTTTCAGAGAAGCACCTTTAAGGTTGTCAAGTGTTGTGTTAATTGCAATAGTGTAAACAGGAACGCTTTGGCCATAATGAATCTCCATCCTGTTTTCAGGATGGACTGTGGAGGGGAAGAGAAGAGCACATATTTGTAGCCCAACTGTATTTGGCAATGACAGTTCATGACAAGCTTCATTGCTGGAATTTTCCCTTCTGTGTAGTTATAGACGTAATTAGCAATTAACTTTCAACTGTAATCACATGAAAACTGGCAAAAAGCAAAAGCCTGGACATATTGCCATTTCCTTCCCTGCAATCAGGAATGATGTGTCCTGGTTAAAATTCTGTCCCATTTCTAGTTGCCAAGCCTGAGAATACTTTTATTCTGAAATTATACTGAGTGCTAGAAACTCACTAGTTTGTGCTCAAACAATTGTTGAAACATTCTTAGAAATTCACAATGGATATGAATTTGCAGAATAAGAATAAATGTCACTTTGGGCTAAGCTCTTTCCTTGCTTTGGTTTGGATATGTCTGATTTAAAGAGCTAATTTTAACTGCTACGTCCAAATAATCATTTCCTTCAATTGTGTTCTGTTGTGGGTTATGCATTTGCTAGGACTGTGATTTCAAAATTGATAATATTCCAGATTGCTATCTCATTCTTACATTAATCAGAAACTCTAAGCGATTGTTGTTTCTTAACACCATGTATATGTTGCTCCATCTGGATACTACTTATTATCTGAACTGGAGCTGCACCAAAATTGTTTCTTTACCCAGTGGGCTACAATAACAAAAACAAACTGCTAGTGGAATAATTCTATGAAGATGATGCAAACATAAAAGTGTTAGTATTTATCCCACCTTACAGTAATATTGTTGCAGTGCAATGGTAAGGTACAACAGAAAAATGAGTCAGTAAAGTCATGATTTTTATGCGGCTGAATTTATAGGTTGTTTTCTTGATTTATATCTAGAATGGTAGTGTACAATAAAAAAAATGCCAAGAGGGCTCTAGTGCATAAATTAGCAGCTGACCCAAAAAGTACGTAGGAGGTGCTGTTGAGATATTTGAGATGGTTAAAGTAACAGAGAGCATCGGCAGGTTTAATTAGAACATTGCAGAATTTAGAGGCAATGTAGGTGAAGGCATGACTGTCAATGTCACGGACAAATAGTGTGTCCTGCACTCAGATTGGTGGGGATGAGATCAGGTTTTCTCTCTTGTTGGTGCATTCACCAACTGCTGCAAGATCCAGTGTAGCAATTATGTTTCATGCAGCATGGTCATTACTGGTTTGCAAGGCCAATCTTAATAATGGGCATTAAAGTCCCTCATCCAAGTATATTCTGCATCCTGAGATAATGGGAACTGCAGATGCTGGAGAATCCAAGATAACAAAGTGCGGAGCTGGATGAACACAGCAGGCCAAGCAGCATCTTAGGAGCACAAAAGTTGATGTTTCGGGCCTAGACCCTTCATCACCAATGGCTTACAGTCTACATTCAAGTGCTCCCAATTTGGCCCCAACCGTGACCATATTCTGCATCCTTCCCACCCTAATTGCATCTTTAAGTGATGCTCAAATGCAGTACTGATTCATCAGCAAAAAGGGATGGTATTTGGTCATCAACAGGCGATTTCCTTACCCAAGTTTGACCTGGTGGCATGAGACATTATAGGGCTCAGAAACTCCCAGGCAACTCTGTCACAGCTGTGTACCACTGTGTTACCACCTGTGCTGAATAGACAGTGCCTGGGATTTGTTTGTAAGGTTTGGTTCTACGAGTATGACTGTGTCAGGCTGTTGGTCCTAATGTTGGCACGAGCCCTAGATGTTGGTAAGGAGAACAATGCAGATTGAAGAGCTGATATTCCCATTGTTCCTTCAGGTCCCAGGTAATCTGTCTGATTTGTTCATTTCTTTGCTTGGACATTTTACTGGTTTAGCGCAATTGATTGTCTTGATAGGCCATTTCAGGGGAAAATAAAGATTCAACCACATGACTGTGGTTCCAGAGTTACATGTAGTCTAGGTTAAGGGCAACAGATTTCCTTCCTCAAGGATGTTAATGACCCAGAGGAGTTTTTCAGCAATTGATAGAATCAGACAGTACAGAAAAGGTCTTTCAGCCAATTGAGTCTGTACTGCCAAAACTACACTAAATCTACAGTAGTATCACTTTTCAGAACTAGACCCATAGCCTTGAATGTTATGACATTTCAAATGCTCATCCACGTATTGTTTTAAGGTTGTGAAGTTTCCCACCTCAACTATTCTCCCTGGTAGTGCATTCCAGATTCCCACTATCTTCTGGGTGAAAAACATTTTCCCACAAATCTCCTGCCTTAAAAGTGTGTCCCCTTGTTATTAATTCCTCAACTAAGGGAACAGCTGCTTCCTACCCACCCTGCTCATGCCACTCACAAATCATATATATCTCAATCATATCCACCCTTAGCCTTCACTGCCCTGAAGAAAACAACCTAAGCTTTATAATACGTCCCTTCATTACTAAAGCACTCCTTCTTAGACAACATCCAATATGAGGGTATAGTCTGCATTTTCTTGCTTTTCTTGTTTCACATCATTTTGGAGATCAATAATCTTACCTGTTACCTATTTTTTTAGAAAGTAAGCACATGTTTAAACCTGTTACAGAGATAGCAGGAACTGCCGATACTGGAGAATTTGAGATAACAAGGTGTGAAGCTGGAGGAACACAACAGGCCAAGCAGCATCAGAGGAGCAGGAAAGTTTGATGTTTCGGATCGAGAAGTTTCTGAAGAAGGGTCGCGACCCGAAAAGTCAAACATTCCTGCTCCTCTGATGATGCTTGGCCTGCTGTGTTCATCCAGCTTCACACTGTGTTATCACATATTTAAACCTAGTAGCCTATGGATCAAGAATAGGATTAGTGTAGTTTAGTGTTTGTTGATCGGCATAGGTACGGTCAGTTAATGGGCCTGTTTCTGTACTCTATGACTTTGATTATGAGTGGACCATAACAGTCTCAGTATTATATTGGAACACTGTCTTCACACTACATCTTGTGACCAGAGGCCTGTCTACTTTATCTGACACTTGCTAAAAATTTTTTTAAAGAATTCATTCATGGGCTGTGGGCTTCAATGGCCATACCAGGATTTATTGCCCATCCATAATTGTCCAGAGGGCAGTTAAGAGGAAACAACATTGTTCTGGTTCTAGAGTTAAAGATAGCAATTTCCTTTGCTAAAAAACATTAGTTAATCAGATGAGTTTTTCCTATAAATGGTAATGGCTTTATGGTCATCATTAGACTCTTAATTTCAGGGTTTTTTTTCTTATTATTGAATTCAAATTCCACCATCTGCCTTGGCAGGATTTAAACCCCAGAATGTTACCTGGGTTAGTAATCTATCAATAATACCACTTGGCTATTATCTGCCCATACAGTTGCTAAAAGGAGACACGTTTTTTACTCTTGATGAGCGCAAGATGAAAATATAAGAAATCAGATTTGGAAAATGGACTCCAGTTTATTCGGTAGGAGAAGATGGTGCTGATTAATTGAGTCATCACTGGAGATAGAACGGGTACTAATAACTATCAATCTTAATTTTCAGACCAGGCTGGTAGACAGACTCTGCTGCCATGGGAATACACCAGAGATTGCCAGTGTCCACCGTTCCTTTTCTGTTCAATGAAAAAGGTGCAATCTATGGATGCATTATTTTTAATTAGAAATATCACTCCCTTCTGGGACGGCACGGTGGCTAAGTGGTTAGTTCTGTTCCTTCATAGTGCTAGGGACGCACATTTGATTCCAGCCTCGGGAGACTGTCTGTGTGGAGTTTGCATATTCTCCCCCTGTCTACGTGAGCTTCTTCTGGGTGGTTCAGTTTCCTCCCACAATCCAAAGATACGCAGGTTAGATGCATTGGCCGTGCTAAATTGCCCATAAAGCCTAAGGTGGGAAATGCAGGGATGGGGTGGGTCTGGGTGGGATGTTCTTTGGAAGGCCAGTGTGGACTTGGTGGGCTGAATGGCCCACTTCCACGCTGCGGGGGTTCTGTGATTCTACGAAAAAAAATCCTGGTGCTAATATACACATTAAGCTTTTTGGGAAGCACAAATGTGCTACATTGCAAGCCCAACTAATATGTCTTAAATTATTTCTGGTTAGTTCTTAGCTTGGTCCAGATTATTTAATAACTGTTGTTGAGGCAAAGAGTATTGTGGATAGCACATATAACGAGGTGGTCACACAGCAGATGCAGACTCCACAAGCAGGAAGGGAATGGATGACCACTAGGAACAGCAAGACGGCTAAGCACGCAGTGCAGGTATTTCCTGCGGCTATTTCCCTGCAAAATAGATATACAGTTTTGAACACTGTTGAAGGCAATAGCCTCTCAAGGAATAACAGTAGCAGCCAAATTCATGGCACCATGGTTGACTCTGCTACAGAAAAAGGGTAAAATAGGCATGGGAATGCTATAAGGGATTCAATTGTGGGGATTCTGTGGCTGCAATGAGAGTCTAGGATGGTGTGTTGCCTCCCTGGTGGTCTCGGACAGTT
Source organism: Stegostoma tigrinum (assembly GCF_030684315.1). Lineage (NCBI taxonomy): Eukaryota > Metazoa > Chordata > Chondrichthyes > Orectolobiformes > Stegostomatidae > Stegostoma > Stegostoma tigrinum. The sequence goes on along the minus strand of NC_081358.1, from coordinate 62,774,023 downwards.
ACAGGGCATTCTGGAGGAGGAGGGCAAACAGTTAGTGGTTGTGGTACTTGTTGGTATTAACAATATAGGTTAATAAAATGCATAAAGTCTTAAAAGCAGAATATAGAGAACTCGGAAAAAGGTTGAATTGTAGAATCTCAAACGTAGTTATCTCAGGATTACTACCAGTGCCATGAGCTAATCAGAGTCAAAACTGCAGGATATGTATGAAGAATAAGTGGCTAAAAAGGTGGTCTGAGGAGGAGGGTTTCAAATTTGTGGGGCATGGGGGTTGGTGCTGGGTTAGATACGTCCTGCGCAAAGTGGATGGGTTGCACCTGCACGGTACTGATCTCCTTGGAGTCGGGGGGGGTACTTGGTAGACTCATTAGGGAGAGTTGAAACAAGTGGGGTAGAGCTATAGATGCAAAAATTGAGGGAGAGGTAGACACCGGCAAACATTACTAAGAATAAGAACAGACAGGGTAAAGCTATTGAGAAGGGCATGGTAAAGCTACTGAGAAGAGCAAGGGAAGTGGTCTGAAATACATATGTTTCATTGTGAGAAGTGTAACGGGTAAGGTAGATGAACTTAGAGCTTTGGTTAGTATACGGAACATTAACACTGTTACGGAAACATGGCTGAAAGAGGAACAGGACTGGCAGCTGAATGTCCAATGATTTAGATGTTTCAGGTGTAAAGAGGTGAAGGAGTTGATTACTGGTAAAGGAGTATCTCACAGTTGTTCTGAGGGAGGATATGTAAGAGGACTCACGAATATGGGTAGAATTTAGGTATAGGAAAGGTGAAATCACAGTGCTGGCGGTGTACTACAGGCCTCCCAAAAGACAATGGGAAATAGGGTAGAGAATATGAAAACAGATGTTAGAAAGATGTAAAGACAGTGGTGTTGTTGTGGTGGGTGTTTTTAACTTCCCCTACAATGGCTGGGACTCGTTTCATGCTGGGGCAGATTTTGTAAGGACCGTTCTGGAGGTTTTCTTGACACAGTATATGTAAGCAGTCCAATGAGGGAAGCGGGAATACTGAACATGGTTTTGGGTAATGAGCCCAGCTAAGTGAGTGAAGTTTCAGTGGGGGAACATTTTGGGAGTAGTGGCCGTAATACCATGAGTTTTATGATACTTATAGATAGGGATAACAGCAGTCCTTGAGTGAAGCTGTTAAACTGGTGGAAGGCGAACCACAGCACCATTAGGCAGGAACTCGAGAATTTTGATTGGAGGTGGCTTTGAGGATATGGGAGGGGATAGGTCAGTCCGGGGAGGACGGACAGATCAAGCAGGGGGGTGGGATGAGGTTAGTAGGTAGGAAATGGAGGTGTGGCTTGAGGTGGGAGGAGGGGATAGGTGAGAGGATGTAGAGGAAAGGATTGCCAAGATGATTCTGGATAGGAGCGAAGGTAACAGGATAGTTGTTATGGGGGAATTTAACTTTCCAAATATTAACTGGAAACGCTATAGAGATAATGGGAACTGCAGATGGTGGAGAATCCAAGATAACAAAGTGTGGAGCTGGATGAACACAGCAGGCCAAGAAGCATCTCAGAAGCACAAAAGCTGATGTTTCGGGCCTAGATCCTTCATCAGAAAAGGGGGATGGGGAGAGGATTCTGAAATAAATAGGGAGGGGGGAGGCAGACGGATACAGGAGAAGATAGGTGGGGAGGAGAGTATGGGTGGGGAGGTAGGGAGGGGATAGGTCAGTCCGGGGAGGACGGACCGGTCCACGGGGCGGGATGAGGTTAGTAGGTAGGAAATGGAGGTGTGGCTTGAGGTGGGAGGAGGGAATAGCTGAGAGGAAGAACAGGTTAGGGAGGCGGGGACGAGCTGGGCTGGTTTTGGGATGCAGTGGGGGGAGGGGAAAATGGGTTATGGATCCTTTAATTGAAAACAGTTTCAGTATGGAAGGGCAAAAGATGTTGGTGCAGACTTAGAGAGTCAAATGGCATGTTCCAATGCTGTATCGTTCTTTGTCCAAAAGCAGGATCCAGTCTCCTGTTAGAGATGAAGTTTTGAGGCTTGCAAGCACAAACTGGTGGAGCAATGCCAGCATTCGTCCATTCCAAATGGTCAACAGCACATGTTGTTTTATATGGTGGAAGGACATATTTTTAATATGAGAGGAGATAGATTTGAAAGAGTCCTGTGGGCAACTTTTTCACTCAGAGGTTAGTTCATATCTCAAATGAATTCTCTGAGAAACTGGTAGACGCAAGTACAGTTACAGCTTTTAAAAGAGATTTGGGCAGGTATATGAATAGGTAAGGTTTCGTGGTATATGGGCCAAATGCAGGCAAATTGGACTAATTTAGTTTGGGAAACTTGGTTGACATGAACCAATTGGGCAGAAAGGGTATGTTTCTGTGCTGTATGATTCTCTGACTCTCTGGTTTTTGGGATGTATGGTCCACATAAGAACAACATACCATCATTGAAACTCATAACATAGTTATATAGTCATTTATCTAGTAGACAAATGTCATTTTGTCTTGGCAGCAATCTCCTGTTATGGCAGAAATCCACTCTTGAGTGGACTTATTGAAAAGTAGGTGAATGAGATAAGATGGAAAGGAGGATCTGTGAGGGTAGTGTAATAAACATTGTCTAAATGGATTTTAGTGAGGCATCTGACAAGGTCCCACATGGCAGACTGGTCAAAAGGTAAAAGCCCATTGAATACAGGGTAATGAGTTGACTTAGTAACAGGTAGTGAAAGGTAATGGTTGATGGCTACACATGTGAATAGAAACCTGTTTCAAGTGGTGTTCTGTCGAGTTTGGTGTTGAGACCTTTGATATTTATTTCATGCATTGTTAATTTGGATCTGAAGGGATGTGGGCACAATTGGGAAATTTGCAGACAATGCAAAAATTGACCCTGTAGTGGATAGTGGATCGATGTGAGCTTGAAAATAATATAGATGGGTTGATGGAGTGAGCAAAATAATGGCAGGTGGAGTTCAAACCAATATGTGTGAGGTGATGCATTTGGGGAGCTCAAACAGCAAAAGGGAATGCACCATATCTGGGCACATACTGAGAGGGTAAATGAAGAGAGAGATCTTGGTAGGCAAGTGCACAAGTCCCTAAAGATAGTGGTGTAGGATGATAAGTTTATAAAGGAGGTGTATGGAATGCTCTCCTTCATTGGCAATGGTATAGAATATAAAACTAGGGATATAATAATGAAACTGAACAAGATACTGGTGAGATCACTCCTTGAGTATTGTGTATGGTTCTGATCGCCATGTTACAGGAAAGTGGAGAAAGTGCACAGAAGATTTACTAGAATGTTGCCAGAGCTGGAGAATTGTAACTAGGAGGAGAGATTGGAGAGGTTGGAATTATTTTCCTTGGAACGGAGACAGCTGTGGGAGACATCATTGAGATGTATAAAATTGCCATGGATTGAGATAGAGTAGACAGAAGAAACCTGTTTCCCTTGGCAGAGTTCAAAAACCAAGGGTTGTAGATTCATGATAAGTGGCAGAAGGATTAAAAGGGAAAATGAGATTTTTTTTAATGTGAGTGTGGTAGATATGTGGAAATTAAACTTTATTCAACAAGTACCTGGAACTGCACCTTAAGTGCTGTAGGCTGCAGGACTAAGGATCATGTGCAAGAAAAAGCAGAAGGGGCATCTGGCCCTCTTTGGTTCAGTCTGGATAAGACGGGATGAAAAATGCTCTGGTTTCCTCCCACAGTTCAAAGATGTGCAGGCTAGGTGGATCGACCATGCTAAATTGCCCGTAGTGTTCAGGGGTGTGCGGGTTATAGAGGAATGGGTCTGGATGCTTGAAGGTGCGGTGTGGATTTGTTGGCCGAAGGGCCTGTTTCCACACTGTAGGGAATCTAATATAATCTAATCTAATCAAAAGGCCCTCCTGTGCTGTATCATTTCTATGGCTCTATGGCTGTTGTTCAAATTTTGAAACAGTTTCCCTTTCCAGGTAAGTTGAGGTTGACTGAACACTGTTCAGGTTCAAGTATGGTGGATGTAGGCCCTTTTCAGTTTATTGCACAATTTATAGTGAGTGATGTTTTGATCAGGGTACTTTTGATATCCCTAATCTCAGTATCAAATTTATATAGTGAGAACATAGAATGATACAGCACGGGAACAGGCCCATTGGTTCACCATATCTGTGCCAATTTAAACAAACCCCATCTGCCTGCATATACGTCCTATCACTCCATTCTCTACCTGTTCATGTGCCGATGTAAATGCCTCTTAAACTTTGTTTAATACTAATGCATCTGCTTCTACCACCTCCCAAAGCAGTATGTTCCAGGCACCTACCACCTTCTGTAAAAATACTCCGTTCACACATCTCATTAAAAATCTTCCCTCTCACCTTAAATCTGTGGCCCCAAGTATTTGACATTCCCACACTGGAAAATGACCCTGACTATTGAGCTTATCATGCCTCTCATAATTTTACATATTTCTACCAGGTCACCCTTCAGCATCCAAAGCTCTAGCAAAAACAATCCAAGTTTGTACAACTCCTCCTCATAGCTAATACACTCCAATGCAGGCAACATCTTGGCAAATCTCTTTTAACAGTAATGGTTGCCTCATTATTTCTTAGTTATTTCTTCCTTGGGCTCTGGGTACCCTACCCTGCGTCCCTTGCAGGCACACTGTCGTCTTCCTGACCATTGACCAAATCAGAAGACTCTATCCTAAGGAATGTGACCATTTCCTAGTGTAATACACTCAGTTTCCCATTTCTCTGACATGTCATGGTGTGTAGTTGTGACCAGTCCCTGGCTGAGATTCCCCAACTTTAGAGTTCCCAGTTAAGGAGGAATGAATTGGCTTCCCTTCTTTATTTCACCATTTTCTTGGTTTTTCACAGCAACGTTAATTTATAAAGGTATCCCTTCCCTTTCTCCCAGGCCTAAAGAGTTTGGGTTTTAAAAGGAGCCAAACTGATCAGGCTTACTTGAGTTAACAAAGGGATGAGTTCATTACTTACTAAACTCGAGAAGGAATAATATTGCAACATGTGTACTTTCATATAAGGAATAGGTAGTAAGTTCAAAATATTAGAGGCATATAAAAAAGTCAATCTGAGTCATTTGTGAAGGGTAGACAGTAGAACATTATGGTAATAAAATGTGAGGCTGGATGAACACAGCAGGCCAAGCAGCATCTCAGGAGCACAAAAGCTGACGTTTCGGGCCTAGACCCTTCATCAGAACATTATGGTCATTACTATCAATGGTATTGCTAAGGTTGGCAATAGTTAAACAGTTGATTTCAAGATTCATGGCTTTGCAGTTTGATTGAAATACTTTTGTCTTAGTTCATTTCATCAGTGACTGACCAATGAAGTAGTATTCAATGGTTTCTTCCAAAGCGTTGAAGCTCATTTTAAACCCCAATATCTAGCATATCACTTGAAGGGTAAAACACAAACATGTCTGCGGGACATAGCTCACTGCTGAGAGGGGTTTGGGTAGTCATCTTTGTTATATTTTCCTTTTCAGAGTTTGCATTTAAGATTTCCCTGATCTTTCAAAGGTGTGACATTCCAGAGTTTTCTCCAGCAGCCACAAACCTCCATTCACCGTTATTTTAAGGCTATATATTCTTTTAAAAACACACACTCACTTGAATTAATTTCAATATGTCCATAAGTGATGTGGGTTTGGCCTTTATAACTTTGGCCATAAGCTTTCAGCCAAAGCCAGTTAAGTTACAAAACCTATTGCAGTCACGGTTGCTCTAGATAACACTGGAATCTAGGAGGAACTATGTACTGTAGCTGCGAAATCTACCCTGCCATGTAGTTTAATTAACTACCGAAATAATTTATTCAACTTTTTTTTAAAATGTCCTATTATCCCTAAACCAATTCCTATAATATGTTAAATCTTAAGATTAGAAAAGACTTTGTCACGTACTCAAACAGCCAGCTTCTACCCCTAAGGTAGAATATGAACCAATTCCTATCGGGTGCAAAAGTGAAGAAACAAAAGAGCATAATAAAATGTGAGGCTGGATGAACACAGCAGGCCAAGCAGCATCTCAGGAGCACAAAAGCTGACGTTTCGGGCCTAGACCCTTCATCAGAGAGGGGGATGGGGAGAGGGAACTGGAATAAATAGGGAGAGAGGGGGAGGCGGACCGAAGATGGAGAGTAAAGAAGATAGGTGGAGAGAGTATAGGTGGGGAGGTAGGGAGGGGATAGGTCAGTCCAGGGAAGACGGACAGGTCAAGGAGGTGGGATGAGGTTAGTAGGTAGATGGGGGTACAAAAGAGCACCTCCTTTAGTTCCTCACTAACTGCCTGTGCTCTGTTCTAACTCTTATCTAAGTGCTAAATTGCCTGTATTTATACTGGTTAAATTAACGTATTCAGGCATGTTACAATACATCTTGGTAGCAGGTTCAGTGTGAGAGCCACAAGACCCTAAAATTTGATACCTTGACAGTGGTGGGATATGTTATGTTTTAGTTCAGCCCAGGCTGCAGGGAAACCAATTTGTGGGTTACTTAATTAATAAACTCATTAGTAAAGAACAGCTGAAGTTTGTACATCTCTGTTTAAACTGATGCTATTTAGAATTTAGCATGGATAAGTTAAGATAAATTATATTTAGATAAGTTGCTGGTGCTTTTTGATGAGGCAATACTGCACATGAATGAAGGCAATGATGTTGATGTGGTGCACGAAAGACATTTGAAAAAATGCTATACAACAGATTTATTGGCAATGTGATTACTCATGGAATAAAAGGGACTGAATGACATTAATACAGAATTGGATGAGTGACAGGAAACATTGTATAGTGGTTTTCAGAGGTAGTTTGGAGTGGAGGAACATTTGTAGTGAGATCTCCTGGGTCAATGTTCAGATCCCTCATTTTTCGTGATATATGTTAATGAGCTAGACCTTGGTATACAGGAACAACCCAAAGATCATAACAATTTAGTGAATCAAATGCTCTGGTCAGGTTGATGAATAAAATACATATTTATTGCTGTTCACAACATTTTGCTTAATTTTGCCTGGCAAAGCTTCCTCTGCAATGATTAAAACTGCAGTTATTTCCACATCCACAGAAAGGTGATTCAGAGTACGTGTGCCAGGAGTTTGTGCTGTAGCAACAACAAAAACAAAAACCAATAGTTTCATTGGTTTGATTTATTGCCTTTCCTGATAATAGTTACAAATGTCACATTCCTGACATCAGGTTGGGTTAATGGTAGGGAATTAGAGATAATATTTTTCTCCTAAAAATGTAGGATGAGTGGCACGAAGTCTTCAGGTGAGCAAGGAACCAATAATTTTGAGGACATCAGCTGGAGTGGCCCCAAATCCAAAGGCTTTGATGTTTTTAACTTGGGGCAGTCGCAACAAACATCGATGGGGAATAGAAAATAGTAGCAAGGAAGTTCTGTTTAACTTACATAGAACATTGGTTAGGCTTTTACAAAATGCAATTAAATCCTGTCCCTGAGAAGCTTATCCAATGACTTCCCTACCACTGATGGAAGGCTCACTGGCTTAAAATTTCCTGGATATCCCTGGTGTCTAAAATAAATCCACAGAGGCTGATATCCAATCACCCAGTGACCCTTTATTTACATGTAAGGAGTCTTGACACTGATCCAGCTCCATTGGAGCCAACTTTCAGAGTGACAGGATATAATGGCACTCTTGTTCTTATCTATCAGCCAGGGCTCCCTGAATGGACCAGATTAACAGCCCCAATCAGGGGTCACATACTGTGAGGTCCACCGGGCTGACTTTGTTACAATCATTATATCCCTCCCAATCTGAGTCCAAGGACATCAGCCAATTTACTTTTTGTAGCTCCTCCTGCGGCATTTTAGCACTGGGTCAGGTTCCTTCAATTCTTCCTCTGATACAGACAGCACGTAGCGTACAGCAGCTCGCCTCTTGCTCCTGGAGCATCTGGGAAGAAATTCATTTCTTTTTCAGGTGGTAAAGGCATTGAGTTGGCAACATCTGCCACGTCCATCTCAGATTCTGAGGTATCTCCAATGCTTGATAGAGATGGAGACCCCAAAGGTTTTGGAACAGTCAGAAAGGTTGTTGTGGAGCTGGGCAAGTTTTGCTCACTCACCATTTGTGAGTTTGCAGCTTTCATATGGCCCATGTGCTTGCTCAGGCTGTTGCACCTATCTGAACTTTATATGTCTCTAGTTCTGACCTCACATCAACCATGTCTTTTACCCAAACAGGGCCATTCCTGTGGTTCTTAAACAAAACTTCATCCCCTGAAGTAATCTCTCAATCTCTCACTTAGTGGGGACTTGTATTCCTGATGCTGTTTCACCACCCTGCAAAAGCAACACAGTTGGAGCTATCCCCGTAGCTGCATGATGGGTGATCCTATAAATAATCTGGACAGTTTGATACCTAGTGAAGGTGTAGGCTGTTTCTTTAAGCCTGGCTTCAAAGTTTGGACTGTCTTTCTGCCAGACCATTGAATAATGGATGGTAATAAGTTGTGTTTATATGACAAATACTATTCGACTTTAGGAAATACTCAACTTTCCTGCTGGTGAGCGATGGCTCGCTATTTATGACCAACATGTCAAGGGTCTTGCAAAAGATGTGCAACATTTTTTCTGTCTGATCAATGAACTGTATACACGTCCAATCACTTTGAGCAGATGCCCACACTGACTAAAAACATTGAGCCCATGAAGGGATGTGCACAGACGAACCATAACGGAATTCAGGGTTTATCTGGCCATTCCCACAAATGTGGAGGAGAAGCTGGTGGTCTGTGCCTTTTCTTGGCACTCTTGGTACAGCTGCACCATTGCCTGCATCCAATCCTGGCTACCAGACATACCTTGTCACCAACATATTCATTGTTGAAATCCCTAGATGGCCCTGGCAGAATTCAGCCAGTATCTGGTGGTGACCTTTACTCGGAATGATCACTCTTACCCTTCATAATATGCTGAACTCTACCATGATCTGGTTTCTCTGGGTCCAAGCAGGTTTCATTCTTGGTTGTGATGGCCCTTTGGTTTCCCCCCATCACCTCCAGCTTCAGTTTTGCCAGGACCGGATCTTCCTGCAGCCAAAGCCTGATATTGTCAGCTGTGATTAGAAGTGTATCCAGAAAATTTAAAATCATAATGGACTCTTCCAATGGCTACTTGGCCTCTCAGATAGTGTTCTCACTTATAATTATACATGCTTAGTAATAGAGAACACCATTGAATTTGGCATGAAACAATGGGTGGCACTGCGTTGTTCTCTGTAAGTGGATCTAACAGAGAGTTGTGACCCATTATTATTAGAAATTGGGTTTGTGAAAGTATTGGTGGAACCTCTTGACTTCAGATATGACCGGCACACCTTCCTTCTCTATCTATTTACACTTGGAAAATGCAAAAGTCTGGATGCATGCACTGTTGGGCTTCCCTCTCCATTGGGCCACCTCTGAGCTAATGCTACATCCATGCTGTAATGGGGAGGCAAAGCATGTCAAGATCTTGCTTGGGATCATAGTGTGTTTAGTTGATGATAGTTGCTTCTTGGTCTCCTGATGTATATGGTTTGGCTACACAACCATTTCCAAGGCTGACCCCTTTTGTAAGTGTTGATGCAAAGCAGCCAGGATCGAGGCCAGCTTATGTATGATATTTCCATAATAATTCACCAGCCTAAGGTAAAGCCTAAGCTCCAGTACAGATGTGGGAACCTTTGATTGTTCTCACTTTATCTTCCAATGGGCATAACCTGGTCTTGTCAACTTTGTATTCCAAGTAGGTCATTTGGGGTGCCTGGCAAATACATTCTCCCTTTTAACACATTTGTCTGCCTAGGAAAAATGTCTGTGGACAATTTCTAAGTCCTGTAAGTGCACCTTAGTGGTACTCCCTGTTATTAGTGTGTCTTCTAGAAAAATGATGACCTGGGTAGACCTTGCAAAATGTTCTCCATCATCTGTAAAATTACACAGGCTAATGATACCTCAGATGGCAGTTTCATATAATAGTGCTAACTCTTATGGGTATTAATTGTAAAATATTTCTGGCAATTCTCATTTTACCATAATTAGAAGTATACATGGCTCATGTCTAGCTTTGTAAATGACAACCCCGCCATAACTGCCCCCACCCTCACCCCCACCCCAACCCCCAGCCACACCCACACCCAACTTTGTATATAAATCCTCCAAAAAGGGAATTGGGTATTTATCCAGCTCTGAAAAAATGCTTTACTGTTTGTTTGAAGTTCCTGCAACGGCAAACTGACCTATCGTGGACTTCACAATCAGTAGAGCCAATGCTGTCCATTCTGCAAATTGGGCTGCTTTGATGATTCCGTTGCTTTCCAACCTCCTGAATTCTATCTAAGGCAAATGACACTGCAAATCTTACACAATCTTGTTTCGTGGTCAACATGCAAGATGACACAGACTCCTTAGACTTTCCTGAGAAAAAATCTGGATAATTAACTAGGACTTCACTCAGGCAACCATTTTCTGTTCGAAAAATATCGAGCCAGTCAAGGTGATTCTTTCTCAACCAATTACACACCAACAAGCTTGAGCCCAGGCTTTTCACTACAATAAGTAGTAAATGAACCAGCTGCTTATCATAACAGACCAAACCCAAAGTTGTACCTTTAATCTGTAAATGTTCCCTAGTATAGGTTCTCAGTCTCGCTGAGGTCTTCGGTAAAATGAAGGGTAAGAGTTCAGAGTAAATTTTATTATAATACTGGTTCTGCAATCACTGAAACAGCCACAGTCATATTGACCTCCATTAATTTGATTGATTCTGATTTGGATATTGCTAAGCAATTTAACTGTTCTAAACCAGATGTAGATGGACTTTCTGAGGTGTCTGCCTCCTGGATACTGGCCTGTCTGTTCTCTTACTCAGTTCAGGCCTACCGGGACACTTTTGCTGTCTTAAGTCCACATTTTAACAGCAAACACAATGGCTTACTGGCCCAGATCCTGAAGAAAATGTTAACTGTTTGGCCAAGGCGTCTGTTGGTTTTGGGGTTTTATTGTGGGCTAAAGTGGAGTCCCTCTGTTCAGTATTTGTCCCGAGTGAGGCAATACAATTGCTTTCACTCAAGTGGTGTTCTCCAGCTTAGTCAGACTGGCAAGGGTGTCCATTCCATCAGAATATCAGGCAACTGATAAGTTCCACTTGCTACACTTTCTAATGACAAAGCCAGTTGTAGCACCTGTTTGATGTCCAATTGGGCTTCAGGTAGTCTGAATTTTTACATTGTTACACCATTCATCCTTCTCATTTCATCACTGAACTAACCAAGTCACCCTTTGCTTACACATGGGGAGTCCTTGACACTCATCCAGGGTGAACAAGGTGTTTGACACTCCTGTTCTTATCTGTCAGCCAGGACTCACTGATTGGGGCTGTTAATCTGGTCCAATGGGGAATTCATATTTTATGAGGTCTTTCTGGCTGACCTGGTTACAATCACTACAGTGTCCTTCTTTAACAAAGGAACAACAATGGTTATTCTCTAGTCTTCTAGGACCTTGCAAGTGGCTAGAAAGGATATACAGATCTCTGTCAAGGCCTCAAATCTCCTGCCTTACCTCCCTTAGCATCCTAGGATAGATCTTACCAGGCCTTGGGGATTTATTTCCATAACATTTTTAAAACACCCAAACACCATCTACTTACAGCGTGCCTTAGACTATCAACAAATCCTCCTCTAAAATTACCATTATCCATTTCTAACTCCTTGGTGAATAGTGATACAAATTACTTATTGAGGACCTCACGCACTTCCTCTGGCTCTGCACATAAATGACCTCCTTTTTCTTTGAGTGGACATAGCCTTTCCCTTGCTACCTTTTTGTTCCTAATATACATGTAAAGTGCCTTGGGATTCTCCTTACTACTACCTGTGAAGGCTATGTCCCCTTCTAACCCTCCTAATTTCCTTTAATTTCCTCTTCTGCTTCCATATACATCTCAAGAGCCTGTCCGATTTTATTTAACTAGACCTTACATATGCTTTGTTTATCGTTTAAACAAAAAATTTAGAACATCTCTCATCATTCCAGGCTTTCCAAGTCTTGCCATCCTTATCTATCATCCATAAGGGAACATTGCTGGCCCTGAACTCCCACATGTCAGATGTGAATTTACCTTCAAATAGTAGCCATCAATCCAATTTTTCCAGCTCCTGCCTAATATTGTTGGAATTAGCCTTCCTACAGTTTAGCACTTTCACCCGAGGACAAATCTTATCCTTCCCTATAGGTATCCTAAAATTTACATAATTATGATCACTATTCCCAACTTGCTCCTGCACTAAAACTTTGATCAGATGGCCAGGCTCATTCTCCAATACAAGTGGTATATAAGGCCATTTCTCTAGTTAGCCAATCTACATGTTGTTTCAAGAATCCCGCCTGGATCCACATAATAAATTCTGCCTCATCTAAACCACTGGCACGAATGGAGTCCCAGTCAATATTGTGGAAGTTAAAATTCCCACTAACACAACCCTGAGACAGCAGGAACTGCAGGTGCTGGAGTCAGAGACACACAGTATGGAGCTAGAAGACCACACCAGCCCAGGCAGCATGAGTAGAGCAGGAAAGTTAACTTTTCCACAGACAGACCATAAGATACAAGAGCAGAATTAAGCCATTTGGCTCAGAGCCTGCTCTGCCACTTGATAATGTCTGATCAATTTATCCTGCCTTCTCCTAGTAACCTTTAATCCCCTTACTAATCAAAAATGTATAAATCCCTACCTTAATACTCATAGACCGAGGTAATATCCAGGCTTGGGTTCACAAATGCTAAGCAATCTTGGAGCCACACAAGTGCCAGACAATAACCATCTCCAATAAAAGACAATTTAACCATTGCCCTTGTCATTCCATAGCATTATGATAATTTAATCCCCCATGATAAACTTATGGGAAGGAACCAAACTGGTCGAGCCAAATAAGGAGAGGGATGGCAATGAAGGTAATGCACTAAAAAAGTAATCCAGAACCTGATGGTATATTCCTGATGACCGAGATACAGTGAAATTTGAATTGAACAAATATCTAAAATTCAAAATCCAATGGTGACAACAAAACCATTGATGATTATGAAGATATCTGGTTCACTAATATCCTTTAAGGCAAGAAATCTGCCCTCCTTACCTCATCTGGCCTACATATGACAAAGCCAAATCTGACCAATTAGGGATGGGAAATAAATGCCAGCCTAGCTAGTGACATCCTATTCCAATGAATGAACATTTCAAAATGTCAATGAGCAGGTCAGAGGGTTGAATTCCAAAGCAAGTAATTCCACAGTAAAGTTTACTCCTCAGGATAGCCGGGGCAGATATGGGACGGCATGGTGGCTCAGTGGTTAGCACTGCAGCCTCACAGCACCAGGGACCCAGGTTCAATTCCAGCCTCGGGCAACTGTCTGTGCGGAGTTTGCACGCACTCCCGTGCCCGCATGGGTTTTCTCCAGGTGTTCCAATTTCCTCCCACAGTCCAAAGATTAGATTAGATTCCCTACAGTGTGGAAACAGGCCCTTCGGCCCAACAAGTCCACACCGCCCCTTGAAGTATCCCACCCAGACCCGTCCCCCTATAACCCACACACCCTTGAACATTACGGGCAATTTAGCATGGCCAATCCACCTAGCCCGCACATCTTTGGACGGTGGGAGGAAACCGGAGTACCCGGTGGAAACCCATGCATACATGGGGACAATGTGCAAACTCCACACAGACAGTTGCCCGAGGCTGGAATTGAACCCAGGTCCCTGGTGCTGTGAGGCTGCTGTGCTAACCACTGAGCCACTGTGCTGCCCAAAGATGTGCAGGCTAGGTAGATTGGCCATGCTAAATTGCCCATAGTGTTCAGGGTTATAGGGGGATGGGTCGGGGTGGGATGCTGCAAGGGGCAGTGTGGACTTATTGGGCCAAAGGGCCTATTTCCACACTGTACGCAATCTAATCTAATCATACACTGTCTTTACAACCCTATCATCTTGGGTAGCAACTTTGAAGGATCTATGGATATGGACTCCAAGATCCTCCTGTTCCTCCACACTGCCAAGAATCCCGCCATTAACCCTGTATTCCACATTCAAATTCAACCTTCCAAAATAAATCACTTCACACTTTTCTGGGTTTAATTCAATCTGACACCTCTTTACTGAGCTCTGCATCCTGGTAATGTCCCATTGCAACCTTCAACAGCTCTCCACACTGTCCACAATTCCGCCAACCTTCGTGTCATCAGCAAACTTACTGACCCACCCTTCAACTTCCTCATTCAAGTCATTTATCTGCTCATTAAAGAGGCTGGCAGCCATGCTAATACTTGTTCGAATGCCCTCTCCAAGTAGTGGGCAATTGATTGGAAGTAACCCATCATTGCAACCAAGCTGCTTACACTTTTATTGTTCACTTACTGCTGTGTATTCAAAGAGTACTTTTGAAATTTATTGGGAGATATTTTGCGTCACTTTATTAAACCTTCTCAGCACTCCCATCGAGTTTCTCCTGATAATATTCTGAAGACACCATACAGGAGACATCAGACAGAAGAATATACTTGGTCTCTGGCATTGTTTAACTTGAAAGGGTTCAGAAAAGATTTACAGGCACGCTGCCAGGGTTGGTGGGTTTAGCTATAAGGAGAGGCTAAAAAAGCTGGGGCTATTTTTCCTGGAGTGTTGGAGGTCATAGAAGTTTATAAAACCATGAAGGGCATGGATAGAGTGAACTGTCAAGGCCTTTTCCCAGGATAGGGGAATCTAAAATACATGGCATAGGTTTAAGGTGAAAGGGGAAACATTTAAAAGGAAGCTAAGTGACAACATTTTCACGCAGAGAGTGGTGCATATATGGAATGAACTGTCAGAGGAAGTGTTGGAGGTTGATACAATTACAACATTTATAAGACATCTGAGTGGGTATATGAATAGGAAGGGTTTAGAGGGATATGACTAAATGGCGGCAAATGGGACTCGATTAATTTAGGATATTTGTTTGGCATGGACAAGTTGGACCAAAGGGTCTGTTTCCATGCTGTACATCTCTATGACTATCTCGTCTGGCCCAGGGGACGTATCTACCCTCATGTTTTTCAAAACGTCTAGCATAACCTTCATCCTAATGTCAACCTGTTTGAGCATATCAGCCTGTTTCGTGCTGTCCTCACAAATGTCATTGTCCCTCTCACTTATGAATACTGAAGTGAAGTATTCATTAAGGACCTCTGCCACCTCCTCTGACTCCACACACAAGTTCCCTCCACTTTTCCCTGATTGGCCCTACCCTCACTCTGGCCGTTCTCTTATTCCTCATGTAAGAATAGAAAATCTTGGGGTTTTCCTTGATCCTACCAACCTGTATCTCTTCTCATACCCACTGTGAGCTCTCCTAAGTCCATTCTTCAGTTCCTTCCTTGCTACCTTGTACACCTCTAAAGCCCTGTCCGATCCTTGCTTCGTAAACCTTAAGTAAGCTTCCTTCTTTCTCTTGACTCGGTATTCCACTTGTCTTGTCACCCAAGGTTTCCTCACCTTACCATCCTATCCTTGTCTCAGTGGGATAAACCTGTCCAGTACTTGTAGCAACTGCTCCCTAAACAACCTCCACATTTCTGTTGTGCAAAAACAGAAAGGGGAAACATTTAAAAGGAACCTAAGTGGCAACATTTTCACGCAGAGTATGGAATGAACTGTCAGAGGAAGTGTTAGAGGTTGATACAATTACAACATTTATAAGACATCTGAATGGTTATTTGAATAGGAAGGGTTTAGAGGGATATGACTAAACGGTGGCAAATGGGGCTAGATTAATTTAAAATGGTTAAAATGAGCAGCTTATTTATGTGCAATACTTCTGCACAACTCAGTGATTTAAATGTGAATACTGAATAAGCAATATCCAGATTAAAGTTCTTCAGCCTTTATAGAGTCCACTAAAGTCCCTGACATAGTGTGTTATTTATTAACCGAATGTCTTTTGAAATCTATCAAATGTATGACCATACTAGATATGGAATATTTCCTTTCCATAACATCCAACTTACCAGTATGTAATCAAAAGATACTTTGCTTCTGAGCTCAATTCTGTTAGGGACTGACGAGGTCAAGGCTGTACCTTCTTTCACGTTGATGGAGACATCTCCCATTCCAACAAATGCACTTCACTTTTCACTGGTCAGATTCAGATGCAGAGAACAAAGGTGGGCTCTTTTACTGTGACCATTTACATTTGTTTTCTGTCATTATCACAAAATTCACTCCAATTACAACTCTCTGTGTGAAGAAAACACATAATGAAACACTGCAGGAGTGTGATCAGAGATAATGGGAACTGCAGATGCTGGAGAATCCAAGCTGCTTTGGCAAGATTTGTTCCAGAATTTCCAAGACATCTGACAAGAGGGCATCAGGTGCAAACTCCTCAGGCTGCACTGCATAGGTACTGGCCCTTTGCACACCATCACAACAGACATTAATACCTGACATTGCCAAGCTTTAAGAGCCCTTTTTCATATCTCTGATCCACTTAAAGGATGTTTCTGAACTTCTAAGCTGCACTGGCAATTATCGTTGTATTGTTGGAGCAAGAATTCTGTGTGCTCAGGGTTATGTCCCCAGCTAAAGGACTGGACCAGGCTGTCATAGCACTCACTCACTAAGCCTACTTGGATACTTATACCTTCCCTATCTTGTTTGCCTGGCATCTGCCAGACATATAACTCACAATACTGTTGTATTGCCATGCCATTTAGCATAGACACAAAGTCAGAAAGCTTGTTGCGGTTGTCAGCAGGTCTCAGCCAAGTCAAGGGAACTCAGGGGGCCCTGCCGCAGTAAGTCAAGGGCAGTGCCTGATACCAGTCCAGGGATTTGGACTCAGTCAGCCAGTCAAAGCAGTTAAATTCAGGGTAGTCCCCACATGAGAGATGAGGAGTCAAATGTTGTATAGTCCATCATTTATCTTGAGTCTTTCTACCCTACTGTGGAATGTTTTCTACTTGGGCTCTGAAAAAGGTATGCTTTATGGGAGATGAATGTGGGCAACGCAACTATTCCTGTTGGTTCAATAGGGAGGTATTCGAGTGAATGAGTAGGCTGCGCACAGGACATGCAGGCTTAATGGTGTCAGGGTTGGGGTGAGTGACTGAGTGGGGGAAGATGCCACATGCAATTGCGTGAGGGGTGGAGGATAGGAATTGGTGGGAGGTGGGAACGGCAGATAAAATGAGCATGAAGTATTAGAGAGAAGATGATGGCACTTAAGTTGGTGGAGTGGGGAAGGTCATTGAGCCTCCTCGTATTGCTTTGGGAATTCCTCCCTGCAACTGAGACCTATGTTATCATGGCTTGGTGTCATGGCCTCCACTGCTGGTCATGAGGGAGAAAAACATTCCCATTCTGCACCATGCTGTAAAACAGTACCTCCAGGTCTCTACCCAAGAAATGAAATGCTGATTTCCCATTGCCAGCCACATCCAAAGTAAATGTCAAGAGCTGCATAGAGCAGCTCTGGACTGACAATGCTGGTCCTGCTGCATTACAGCCTTTTAAAGATTGCATGGGTGCCAGAGATGCTTGTGCTTTGGAAAATATCTACTGAGTGACAATTTTTTTCAGGGATGAGCGCATGGCAATATTGGGATTCATTGTACGGTATTCAAAAAAAAAACTGTGAGGAACTTGCATAGTTTGATGTAGGAAATGGGGAGGTATTGGGGCTATTTTGTGCTTAAAATCAGACAAGTCTCCAGCCTTGGATGAATTGCAAGCCAGGTTCATATTTGAAGTGAGGCAGGAATTTACAGGGACTCGGACACAAATTTTGAATTCCTCCCTGGCCTCAGGAAAAGTGCCAAAGGATTGAAGGGCAGTTAACGTGGTTCTGCTTTTTAGGGGGAGTGGTAGAGAAGAATCAGGAAACTACAAACCAGTGAGACTCACATCAGTGGTAGGGAAACGATTGGAGAAAATTCTGAAGGAGCAAATTAATACTCATTTGGAAAGGCCATTGGTTAATTAGAGATAGTCAGCATGGCTTTGTCAGAGGTAGATCATGCCGAATACTTCTGCACAACTCAGTGATTTAAATGTGAATGTTTTGAAAATGTGATTAAATCTGTGGATGAGAGAAGTTCAGCTGATGTGTGTATGTAGGTTTTAGCAAAGGTTTTGACAAGGTCCCACATAAGTGACTGATTCAGAAGATTAAAGCACCCGGAATTGAGTGAAACTTGGTAAGATGGATCAGAAATAGCAGGAACTGCAGATGCTGGAGAATCTGAGAAAACAAAGTGTAGAGCTGGATGAACACAGCAGGCCAAGCAGCATCAGAGGAGCAGGAAGGCTGACATTTTAGACCTAGACCCCCCTCTAGAAATGGGGGAAGGAAAGGGGGTTCTGAAATAAATAGGGAGAGAGAGGGAGGCAGAGATGGATAGAGGAGAAGACAAGTGGAGAGGAGACAGACAGGTCAAAGAGGTGGGGATGGAACCAGTAAAGGTGAGTATAGATGGGGAGGTAGGGAGGACATCGGTGAATCCAGGGAGGATGGATAGACTGCAATCCAACGCCACTGCCAAAGACAATTTTCCCTCCCCACCCTTATCTGCTTTCCGGAGGGGCCACTCTCTCCGTGACTCTCTTGTCTGCTCCACACTCCCCTCCAGCCCCAACACACCCGGGAATTTTCCCTGCAACCACAGGAAGTGCTACAGCTGCCCCTACATCTCACCCTCTCACCCCTATCCCAGGCCCCAAGAAGACTTTCCACATCAAGCAGATGTTCACCTCCATATCTGCTAATGTGGTACTCTGCATCTGCTGTTCCCGTTGTGGCGTCTCCACATCAGGGAAACCAAGTGGAGACTTGGGGACCATTTTATACAGCATTTATGCTTGGTTCGCCGTGAACAACTGTACCTCCCAGTCGTGAACCATTTCAACTCCCCCTCCCATTCCTCAGACGATATGTCCATCCTGGGCCTCCTGCAGTGCCACAATGTTGCTACCCGAAGATTGCAGGAGCAGCAACTCATATTCCTCTTGTGAACCCTGCAGCCCAATGGTATCAATGTGGACTTCACAAGCTTCAAAATCTCCCCTCCCCCTATCGCATCCAAAAACCAGCCCAGCTCGTCCCCGCCTCCCTAACCTGTCCGTCCTCCCACCTATCCCCTCCTCCCACCTCAAACCCTACTCCCATCTCCTACCTACTAACCTCATCCCACCCCCCTTGACCTGACCTTCCTCCCTGGACTGACCTATCTCCTCCCTACCTCCCCACCTCCAGTCACCTTTACTGGCTTCATTCCCATCTCTTTGACCTGTCAGTCTCCTCTCCACCTATCTTTTCCTCTATCCGCCTCCCCCTTTCTCCCTATTTATTTCAGAACCCCCTTTCAATCCCCCATTTCTGAAGAACTGGTATAGGTAAGTCTCGGCCTGAAACGTCAGCCTTCCTGCTCCTCTGCTGCTGCTTGGCCTCTTGTGTTCATCCAGCTCTACACCTTCTTATCTGTGATCAGTGCCCTTTTAATTGTAGTTATGTCAGTGACTCGATTGGTCAAAGGACATTTTTTGTGCTGTTGAATCTTTAAATCCATGGATAGAATCAGGCCAGAGGGGCACTGGACTGCAGTTATTAAAGCATATTTGTCAGAAATGGTGAGAAACCTTCCAAAAAAATTGGCACAACTCACACTGAGCCAGAAAAAAAATAAGGTTTAGCTCATAGTTTCTAATTTTCACCTTTGGACAGTCATTCCCTGCTACTGTGTTAACTTAGAATAAACCCAGATGGTAAAGCAGGAAACCAGATACCTATGCTTCCACTTAATACAAGATTGATTTACAGAATTTGTCTGCTTCCTTCTTCACCAGATCTAATCCTTCATTATACATGTTCATAAATCATGTTACTTTATTATGTATCCTTATTCTAGATAAAGCAACTGACACACTAACAAAATATCAGCAGAAGCAGTGATGGTGAAGGTAATGGATGGGTGAAAATTGACAGACAGCATGTACTTTAAAGATTTGCTGTTCTTCAAGTGGATAAGTCACAAGGCCAGGATGAATTGAATCCTAGGTTGTTAAGGGAAATCTAGGTGGAGATAGAAGAAAGACTTTCCATAATCCACCTTCGCAGAGTGTCAAATGTAGTACCATTTTTAAGAAAGGATGTGACTATAGCTTGTCCAGTTTATCAATTGTGTGTAACTTCGAAAAGGGATAGTCAGCAAAGAAAAAAGCCACTAGGGAATGTTTCGGTTAATCAAAGGGAACCAGCATAGTTTGTAAAATGCAGATGATGTTGCACTAATCTAGTTGTTTTTGATAAAACAACTGAGAAGATTGATGAAAGAAACTTAATTGATTTTGCCTAGTTTTTTTTAAAACTTGTTTGACAGAATACCATGCAAGAGTTTGATCAATAATACTGAAGCTCATAGATTCAAAGGGTCAATGTCAGTTTGCATGAGAAAAAACATGATTTAAGGAGAAACTCTATACTTTTATATTTTATCCAATATTCCCAATGTGCCCTCCTCTACATTGGGGAAACCAAGCGGAGGCTTGGAGACCACTTTGTGGAACACCGACATTCGGCCCGTGACCAACGACTGCACCTCTCAATAGCAAACCGTTTCAAGTCCCCCTCCCACTCCTTGGATGACATGTCCATCTTAGGCCAGCACCAGTGCAACAATGATGCCACTCAAAGGCTGCAGGAACAGCACCTCATATTTCGCTTAGGAACTTTGCAGCCCAATGGTCTCAATGTGGACTTCACAAGCTTCAAAGTCTCCCCATCCCCGAACTCATCCCAAAACCAACCCCGCTCGTCCCCACCTCTTTAACCAGTCCATGTTTTCCCCCACCTCCACTATCTACCGACTGGCCTGATCCCTGAATCCATGACTTGTGTGTCTTCCCTCAACTCACCAACCCCCACCCCAACTCCCTACCTACACTCAGCTTTACTGGCACCATCCCTACCTCCTTGACCTGTCTGTCTTCTATCCACCTATCTGCTCCTTTATCCACCTTCCATCATCGCCTCCCCCCCACCACTCATTTATTTCATGGTCCCCTTCCCCTCCCCCATTTCTGAAGAAGGGTCCAGATCGGATACATCAGCTCTCCCACTCTGATGCTGCCTGGCCTGCTGTGTTGATCCAGCTGAATACCTTGTTATCTCCTTTATAATAAATAGTTTTTTTTTCAGGATGAGTAGGACAATGGTGTTCCTTTAGGGTCTGTGGAGAACCACTTCCATTTTTTTGTTTTGTACAAGTGACTGAAACAGGGAGGGGCAATCTCTATTTTGGCGAAGTTCTAAAATGTATCCAGGACTGAGGGCCCTTCGAGTTCATGTGCATAGCTGTTTGAAAGTAGCATGGCATATTGAGAAAATAATTAGTAAAGCATATTGGATTTAACAGAGGTAATTAGAGGCACTGACCTCAAAACTCAGGAGCAGTGTGGTGCCTCAGTGGTCAGCACTGCTGCTTCACAGCACTATTGCTAGTGACCAGGGTTCAGTTCCACTCTTGGAGTCTGTCTGTATGGAGTTTGCACATTCTTCCCATGTCAGTGTGGGTTTCCTCCAGGTGCACCAGTTTCCTCCCACAGCCCACAGATGTGCAGATTAGGGGGTATTGGCCATACTAAATTACTCATAGTGTCAGGGATGTGCAGGCTTAGGTCGATTAGACATGAGAAATAAAAGGTTACAGGGAGAGGTTGGAGGCTGGCTCAGAATGGGCTCTTCTAAAGAGGGTCAATGAGCACTCAATGGGCTGAATGGACTAATTCCACACTGTAAGGATTCTATAATTTTCTGAAAACTAGGGAAGTTAAGCTTAATTTACATGGAAACATAGAAGATAGGAGCAGGAGGAGGCCATTTGGTCCTTCAAACCTGCTCTGCCATTCTTCTCGATCATGGTTGATCATCCAACTCAATAGCATAATCTTGTTTTCTACCATTTGGTTCCATTCACCCTAAGTACTATGTCTTGTCACCTCTTGAATACATTCAATGTTTTGTGGTAATGAATTGCACCAATAAAGATCTGGTTGGCCACAATTAGCGTATTGCATTTGGAGAGGATGAAAAGCTTATGATATGATGCAGGGGAAATTTTCCAGCATGGTTCCAAGGATGAGGGAATTTTAGCTACAAGGCTTGGAGAGGGGATGTTCCCTAGGAAGAAAGAAGATTCGGTGGACATCTTATAGAGGCCTTCAGTGAGTCAACTTGAACTCAATGTGTTGAACTAGTATCATGAAAGTTCAATTCCTGGGAGAACCTATAGTTTCACTCTTCAGTTGGAGTACATACTAATTATCCCTACTTCTACATCTATGTCAATTGCCTGCTTCCAATTTCATGAGTTTAAATTCTTCCTAACAGGCATTTTCATGAAACCTTATTGAAAGTCCTCCAGAAGTCTATACTGCTAACATCCATCAAAAGTACTTCATTTCCCTCGTTAATAAACACATTGGATAATTCAACTAGCTTTGTTCGAAATGGCTTACTCTCTTCAATTCCCTGTTCTTACTCTTCTTTCTCTTAACCTAATTCTGTATTTGCTATGATAATATAAATTATTTGGAGTACCATGCCAATCATGTCCCAATGGGCTAGCGCCTCCAATTCTGCAGTTATAACTACTAATTTCAATTATAATAGGTAAAGACTTCTGTAGAGTGGAAAATTCTTCCTACTGGAACATCAGCTGACAGATTTAATTCAACATATGTCATGTCGTGGTTGAATTAATTCCTATTAGTAGAAGTTGTCAGTTAAACATTTTCACATTCTGAAATTGAAACAGTAATGTAACCATTAAAAGTATTATTCTCCCATTAAAATATGCACTCCTGATCATGCTATTAAAATTATAAATGCTCCAACATCTCTCATGTTACCAATACTGTAAATAAGTCAACCTGCATTGCACTGTTGTGAACAGAATTTCATTCTGAAATTCCACCTTTTGTCCCTTTGCTGCCGATCCTGCTTGTTGGTCTCAGCAAATGAAAGTAACTGCATGTTTCACTGTACAGCTACCCAGAAGATATGATGTAACCTTTAAGCAGTCCATACGGATGTACAATGAGTATACAACATATAACATAGTGTGGAGCTGGAGGAACACAGTAGTGTTATCTCAGGCTCCAGCATCGGCAGTTTTTACTATCTCTCTAGAACATAGAACATAGAACATTACAGCACAGTACAGGCCCTTCGGCCCTCGATGTTGTGCCGACCTGTCATACCAATCTCAAGCCCATCTAACCTACACTATTACATGTACATCCATATGCTTGCCCAATGACGACTTAAATGTACCTAAAGTTGGCAAATCTACTACCGTTGCAGGCAAAGAGTTCCATTCCCTTCCTACTCTCTGAGTAAAGAAACCACCTCTCACATCTGTCCTATATCTTTCACCCCTCAATTTAAAGCTATGCCCCCTCGTGATCGCCGTCACCATCCTAGGAAAAAGGCTCTCCCTATCCACCCTATCTAATCCTCTGATTATTTTATATGTTTCAATTAAGTCATCTCTCAACCTTCTTCTCACTAATGAAAACAGCCTCAAGTCCCTCAGCTTTTCCTTGTAAGTCCTTCCCTCCATACCAGGGAACATCCTAGTAAATCTCCTCTGCACCCTTTCCAAAGCTTCCACATCCTTCTTATAATGCGATGACCAGAACTGTACACAGTACGCCAAGTGCGGCCGCACCAGAGTTTTGTACAGCTTTACCATAACCTCTTGGTTCCGGAACTCGATCCCTCTATTAATAAAAGCTAAAACACTGTATGCCTTCTTAACAGCCCTGTCAACCTGGTTGGCAACTTTCAAGGATCTGTGTACATGGACACCGAGATCTCTCTGCTCATCTACACTGCTAAGAATCTTACCATTAGCCCTGTACTTTGCCTTCTGGTTACTCCTACCAAAGTGCATCACCTCACACTTGTCTGTATTAAACTCCATTTGCCACCTCTCAGCCCAGCTCTGCAGCTTATCTATTCATAATGCATTGAAAGTGGAGAAGGTTCAGAAGGGATTGACCTAGGATGTTGCTGGGAATGGAGGGTTTGAGTTATGGGGATAGGTTGCCAGCCTGGGAGCTGTTTTTTTGTCTGCATTAAACTCCATTTGCCACCTCTCAGCCCAGCTCTGCAGCTTGTCTATGTCTCTTTGCAACCTACAGTATCCTTCGTCACTATCCACAACTCCACCGATCTTAGTGTCGTCTGCAAATTTACTAACCCATCCTTCTACGCCCTCATCCAGGTCATTTATAAAAATGACAAACAGCAGTGGACCCAACATCGACCCTTGTGGTACACCACTAGTAACTGGTCTCCAGGATGAACATTTCCCATCAACTACCACCCTCTGTCTTCTTTCAGCCATCCAATTTCCGACCCAAACTGCTATATCTCCCACAATTCCATTCCTCCACATTTTATACAATAGCCTATTGTGGGGAACCTTATCGAACCCCTTGCTGAAATCCATATACACCACATCAACCAGTTTACTCTCTGATCATACAGTTGCACATTTGACTTTGACAATCTAGTCCAAATCATCTTTAAATGCCCAGAAAGTCTGGCACAAGTCATCAGTTTGAGTCTTACCTTGCTGCTTTGTGCAACTAGGTGTGAGGGTTGATCTTCTGATAACCAGGCACAAAACAATGAATATGTTGGAGGATTGATTGCCACTCTTATTAACAAGATATGACTAGTGGTGTCCCACTAGAATCTGTATTGCATTCTCAGCTGTTCACTGTATTACTTAACAATTCAGATGATGAATAGAAAACTACAAAAGCATGTTGACTGTAAATGTGAAATCATCCTGTGACACCCCCATTTCACCATCACTCCAAAAGGTTTGGAGGCTGGACATCTCAAACAAAATACTCAGCAGTTGCAGTCAGCATTTATGGAGGAAAAGAGAGTTCCTTTTAAAGTCTTTTACTGAGTTCCTTTTCAGTAATTCTGCTACAAGGTCATTGACCTTAAATTTTGGTAGATTTATAAACCTCCTCTGAGGCAAATCCGGCCATCAGGAAATATTTAACCAATTAGAGGGAGTAAGAACTGCCGATGCTGGAGTCTAAGGTGACATGGTGTGTCACCAGAATTACTGATTAGTCTGGATTAGGAAGGCCAATTTACAGTTCTCATCCCACTGCTGCTGACAGTCACCCATGGGCTGATGGGACAGTTGCCATGCAAGTAAATCTGTAAAGCTAACACTGGATGTTGCTTATCAGAGGCGTTCCATGCATGACTGGGGGGACCTGGCATCAGAAATACAGGGTGGAGGGACAGCTTTCCTGTCAATTTCTTTCCCCATTTTGCCATTTCCAAACTGTGACACCCCCATTTCACCATCACTCACCTGTGGCCTGATTCCTTGCAGCTCAAGGCCTCAGGTGAGGTATGTTGCCAGCAACAATAACTCTCTTTGTGGCACTACCAATCAAGCCACAGTTACTAGCTATCTCTGATTAGCTGCTAGCTCTTTGGATGGACTGGGTTGGGTATGTCGGGATTCTTGACCCTACGAATCCTTGAAAGAATAAAAGACCCCAGCTGACCAATTAAGTGTCTGCAGTCGTGAGTGCCATTTAATTTGCGTAGGCCCTCCTGGCGGTGACATGAGCTCTTGGCAGTTATTCAGTTGACAGGTGAGATGTGCCTCTGTTAACAACTCTGAAAAAAGGAATAACTCAAACATAATTATTCTTTATATAAAGTGGCACAAAATACAATTTAGGGATGAAGCAGTGAGGGGAAGATACATAAAGGCATCAGAGAGAAACTTTAGCATGTGTTGGTATGCGTCAGACATGACAATTGATAATGCTCTATTCTCTCACTTCAGAGGTTTATGTTATGAATATCTAGTGCAATATTTCATTGCAGTTCAAAGTGATTGCTGCATTATTGAGGGAGCCCTCTTTCAGATGAGAATTTAAACTATGGCACAATTTTCACCCTCAGGAGAATGCAAAGAATCCGTTGGCACATTTCAAAGAAAAACAGGGGAGTTATGCCCTGTGTCTTGACCATTTATTCCTCAATCACATCACAAACACTCACTTTCTGGTCAGTGTAATATTTGTGGTATCTTGCTATGTCCAAGTGGCTTTTACTTCCCTGCATTAAAATGATTAGACTTCAGAATTATTTCATTAGTCCTAAAGTGCTGCAAGATATTCTTAGATCATAAAAACACGTTAAAATGGAAGACTTACTACATGTCAGAATTGAAAATAGAAATAAAATTGCGAAGCATGAACAGACATAGATCAGTTAGTGGGAAAGTGTTGTAAATCATATGTAACTATATTTAATTGTGAAGGATAAAAGTTTGTCAGAGTTCTCAATGAATGTTTTATATCAGTTTTTACAAAAGATGGGAAGTTAGAAACATAGTGCAATTAAAGATCATTGTATTTGTTAAAATAAAACAAAGAATTGCAGATGCTGAAGATCTGAAACAAATTCTGATATTGCTGGAAAAACTCAGCGGGTCTGACAATACCTGAGGAGAGAAAACAGAGTTAATGTTGTGAGTATAGTGACCCTTCTTCAGAACTGATAGTAGCAAGGAAAAGATGGTATATATGCTGAAGACTGGGGGTGGCAGGAGTAGGAGGGGTGGCAGTTGAGGAAAGAGTTGGGGGGGGGGAAATGAAGTGAATGGATAAGTGGAAGTGAAGCCCAGAGAGTGAGAGACAGTTAGGAAGACAGATGGATGAATGATAATAAGCCAGGTAGGAAGAAAACCTGATAATGAGGGCCACAAGTAGGTGAAAATGGGTTGGTTATGCTGAAAGCATGGGTCTGGGTGTAGGGGTGGTTAAAGAACATTGAAGAATGTGTTAAGGTTCTAAAATTATTGAACTTAATATTGATTCCAAATGGAAAATGAGATGCTGCTCTTCTACCAGCTGGAGCGCTGCAGGAGGTCCAAGACAAATATGTTGGTCAGAGAACATAGTGATGTACTGAATTGGTGGGCAACTGGGAGTTCTGGGTCAGCTTTACAGACAGTGTTCTACAAACTGGTCATCCAGTCTGTGTTTCATCTCCCCAGTGGCTTACTATCTTCCGTGACGTTCTCACTCTCTGGGCTCCATCTCCATCTATATGTTCTTCTCCTTTCCTCTCCACCATCCTCCAGTCTTCATCATACATGCCACTTTTCCTAGCTACTATCAGTTCTGAAGAATAGTCAATGGATTTGAAATGTTAGCATTAAATTTCTAATACGGATTTGTTCTGAAACAAATGGCAGAGCTTGAGTGGTAGACTTCCTACAGTCTTGAAAGAAGTTGAAGAAGAGGTAAAACAGATAATGGCCACATTTCTTTAAAATTCATCTTAAATATGCAATTTTTCATGAAGAATTATGAGATGATACATAGTAAGAGAAAGTATGTGTAATTTAGGAGCATAGACTCAAAGGAAAGATTCTGCAAAGTTTAAATGCAAGGAGACGCATAGGGATTCAAATATATAATTTAGATAAAGACCCTTGCTGCCAGTGTGTGAATTTTCTCTGCTGACACCATCTGCTGAGGAGTTTCTGAAACCACACATCGCCATGGCCAGGAAATTCAGTTCACTTTTGACAAAATCATTGAACCAGAGTTTGTGGCATATATTGTCCCATCTTATAGAATAGCTTTGGGGATGCAGTCATCTTTCAAACTTTGCACCCAAGCCACCTTTGCTTCGTTAATGCCAGCATGCTTGGCCTGTTTGCCTCAGAAAGTACTGTTTCATTTGTATGGTGTTCCAAAAAGCCCTACGTGTTTTTCTGTTTTTGTGTGGAAGCTGAGTTTCATTGGCTGGGAATTGCCCATTCTTTGTTGCCACTATGAAAGTGGTAGTGAGCCAACTTCTAGAACTGTTGTAGCATTGGGATGAATCACAGATACCCAAGATGGAAGCTATTCAACCTTTTTTTCTGTATTGGTCTAAGTTTCCAGGGCTTTAAGGCCATACAGAAATTCAGATCAGATGGATTGTTCATATGTAACTAAGTTGACTGAGTATCACAATAACATTAGAATGTTGATTTGACAAAATGCATGAATGGAATCTGAATTATTTTGTAATGGACTTTGCTTCCTGTAAGGATTGTTGTGCATGACTGTTATTATGGCTCATTTGAGGGAAAAGGGAAATTAAATTAGATTAGATTCCCTGAAGTGTGGAAACAGGCCCTTTGGCGCAACAAGTCCATGCTGCCCTATTAACATCCCACTCAGACCCACCCCCCTATAACCCACACACCCCTGAACACCATGGGCAATTTAGCATGGCTGACCCACCTAGCCTGCACATCTTTGGACTGTGGGAGGAAACTGGAGCACCTGGAGGAAATTCATGCAGACACGGGGAGAATGTGCAAACTCCACACAGACAGTTACCTGAGGCTGAAATTGAACCTGGGTCCCTGGTGCTGTGAGGCTGCAGTGCTAACCACTGAGCCACCGTGCCGCCTCAAATACCAATAGGTTTTCTGACAGTGTACTCCTAGAATGGCTTAATAGGATTAGCCATGTGTCTCTGAGGTATGACGCCAGGAAATTTACAGTTTGACCCAAATTGAGCTAAATGAGCTGATTCCAGTTAGAGTAGTATAAGTGGGAATTACAATGTCAGAAATTCCTGTGTGTTAGGAAAGGGAATACTGACCAGGGTCTCTATTACGGTGATCAGTTTTATAATATGAGGTGACCAGCTTCTTGATGCATCAATTCTTTCATCAGAAGGCAACTGACATAGTAAAGGAAAAAGAAAACAGGTTATTTGAGAGTTTGAACACTGCAGTAATTTTCACTGGAGTATTTATAACTGTATATTCAGACGCACCATAGAACAGGTATTTTACAGAGTTAGCCGATTGTATGTACAAAGAACAAAGAACAGTACAACATAGGAGGAGGATTCCCAGCCCACCAAGTTTAACTATGCAGATACACGGCGCCTTTCTTAACTTGAAACCTTTTCAGTCTATGTGGTCCATATCTCTCTGTTTCTTACCTATTCATATAAAATAGAACATAAAACTGTACAGCACTGGAATGTGCCCTCTGGCCCATTATGTTGTGCTGAACATGACACCAAAATAAACCAATCCCTTCTGCCTGCCCTTGGTCCATATCCCTGCATTCCTTACATATTCATATGCTTATCTAAAAATTCCTTAAATGCACCTATCAGCGCCACCTCTGGCAGCATGTTCCAGACTCTCCCTACGCTATGTGTAAAAAATGTGCCCCTCACATCTCCTTTGAATTTTCTCCTCTCACCTTAAATGTATGCCCCCTAGTATTAGATATTTCAACTTTGGGAAGAAGATTCTGCCTGTCAAGCCGATCTATGCATCTCATAATTTTATAGACTTTAATCAAGTTTCCCTTCAGCCTCCACCACTCCAGCGAAAACAACCCGAGTTTTTTCTAGCCTCTCCTTATAACTTATTCCCTCTATTCCAGGCAGCATCCTGGTAAACTTCTTCTGCATCCTCTCCAAATCCTTCTTTTAATGTGGTGACCAGAAGTGAATGCAATGCTCTCAAGTGTGGCCTAATCAAAGTCTTATAAAGCACAACATGACATCTGACTCTTGTAATCCATTCCACAACCAATAAAGGCAAGCATGCCATATGCTTTCTTTGTCACCCTGTCTGCTTGCATGACTACTTTCAGGGAGCAAACGGACTTGAACCCCAAGATCCTTCTGTACATCAATGCTATTCATGGTCCTGCCATTAATTGCATACTGTCCCTGAATATTTGATCTCCCAAAGTGCAGCACCTCACACTTAGATGGATTAAACTCCTCCTTCTGTTTCTCTGTCCAGATATGCAACTGATCTGTATCTATGTCATTTTCTGAAGAAGGGTCTACGCCCAAAATGTCAGCTTGGCTTGCTGTGTTCATCTATCTCTACACCTTGTTATCTCTATATCCAGCTGTATCCTTTGGCCACCTTCTATGCCATACACAACTCCACCAATCTTTGTATCGTCTGCAAACTTACTAATGCACCCCTCTACATTTTCATCCGAGTCATTTATATCTATTACATATTTATCACAAAAGCAGAGATCCCAGTATGGGTCTTTTCAGAACACTACTAGCCACGAATCTCCAGCCAGAAAAGCACCCTTTTGCCACTACTCTCTGCCTTCTAGGGGCAATCTAATTCTGAATCCATGAAGCCAAGTCACCATGGATCCCATGCATCTTAATTTTCTGGATGAGCCTACTACAAGGGACCTGTTGAGAGCCTTACTAAAATCCATATAGACAACATCCACAGCTGAACCCTCATTGATCACTTTAGTCACCTCCACAAACAATTCAATTAAGTTTGTAAGACATGACCTGCCTTGTGCAAAGTTATTCTAATTGTCTTTAATTAGGTCATGTTTTTCCAAATGTGTGTAAATCCTATCCCTAAGAATTGTCTCCAATAGCTTCTCAACCATCAATGTGAGACTCACCGGTCTGTAGTTTCCTGGATTATCCCTACTTCCCTTCTTGAACAAAGGAATGACATTAGTTACTGGCCAGTCCAGTGGAACCTCTCCAGTGGCTAGTGAGGATACAAAGGCCAAGGCACCAGCAATCTCTTGTCTTGTCTCTCTCAACCACCTGGGGTAGATATCATCGGGTCCTGGGGACTTTTCCAAATTAATGCTCTTCAAGAGACCCAATACCACTTCTTTCTTAATCGCAAAATGCCCTAGCATATCAGCATGCTCCACACTAACCTCACTATCTTCCATATCCTTCACCTGGGTGAATATCGAAGCAAAGAACTCAAATAGGATCTCTCCTACATTGTCTACCAACAAACACAAGTCCCCTCCTTTATCTTGGAGTGGTCATAACGTCTCCCTAGTTATCCATTCATGTATCTGTCAAGATGACTCTTAAACATTGCTGTTGTACCTGATTCTACTACGACCACTTCTGGCAGTATGTTCCAAACGCTTACCATTATCTGCCATTTCCCTGCCCTTGTCTCCAGCCTACCTATATCCTGCTGTATCCGCTGGCAATCATTCTTAGTATCTGAAGCTCCCCAATTGTTGTTATTTGCAAACTTAGTGGTATATTGTATTTCTCTGGCGATATTCGCTGTTCTGGAAACATTTGCATCGATTCTGCTGCTCTTTTCTTATACGTTCTGTTTATTTGTTCAAGACTTATTGAATTCCCTTCCAAAATCTTTTTTTTAAATTCTGATTTGCGTAATATTCCTTGTAGGGTATTTCATACCTGAAATTGGGATAAAAGCCTAGATGTCCAGGACATTAGAAGAGAGGCCCATTTAGTGCAGAAAGCAGTGATTTTACCATTGTAGAATCGCTGCAGTGTGGAAGCAGGCCATTTGGCCTAGTGAGTCCACACTGACCTGAAAAGACCATCCCGACCAGACCTGTCTCATCTCTGTAGCCTGCTATATCCCACGGCCAATCCACCAAACCTGCATATCTTTGGACTGTGGGAGGAAGCAAGAGCACCTGGAGGAAATACATGCAGATATGGGGAGAATGTGCAAACTACTCACAGATGGCAGGTTCTCTACTCAGAGTGGCAAGCGCGTGGAATGCCCTGCCTGCCAATATAGTTAACTAAGCCACATTAGGGGCATTTAAACAGTCCTTGGATAAGCATATGGATGGTGATGGGATAGTGTAGGGGGATGGGCTTAGATTAGTTCACAGGTTGGTGCAATATCGAGGGCCAAAGGGCCTGTTCTGCACCGTATTGTTCTATGTTCTATGTTCTGTGATCGCCTAAAGGTGGAATTGAACACAGCTCCCTGGAGCCATGAGGCAGTACTGCTCACCACTGAGCTCTTGTGTTGTCCTATTTCCAATTGCGGGTCAGTAATGCGGGTTTCCAAACATGTTGCAATAGGAACCTCAGACAAATATTTGGGCACTTAGTTTGCAAGCATCACCTCCTCACTCAGCACATAATTGTGCCCACGTTTCAATGGAATCATCTCTGCTAACATCTCCGTTACTTTCAGTGACAATCTGGAATGTTTTCCTTTTAATTCATGGCTCACTGATCTGTAGAATTTGTTTTACCTGAATTATGTTATCTAAACCTTGTAAAATATTTGACATCTATTAGATTTTCTGTTCAGCTCACAATTGTGAAAAGACCTCTGGTTTCACAGTAATTGCTTATAGCATCTGATTCTTCGTATCTTGGTGAATGGTTTCTTTACCTTTTTCATATCTTTAACGTGCTAGCAAAAGTACTGGAGGATTGTTCTGAAGTATACAGAACACACCAGATGTTATTTTGGGTGGCTGTGTCACTGAGGAGGTGGCTATGCATTGGAGCAAGAGTGCTGAGCATCAGATGCAGGAGACAGAGTCGGAGGTTGGGAAAAGAAAGGGCCCTGTGATCACATGGGGTGTCCAGTGTCAGGCAGCACGGTGGCTCAGTGGATAGCACTGCTGCCTCATAGCGTCAGAGGCCCGGGTTCAATTCCACCCTTGGGCAACTGTCTGTCAACATTCTTCCCGTGTCTGTGTGGGTTTCCTCTGGGTGTTCCGATTTCCTCCCACAGCCCAAAGATGTGCAGGCTCGGTGGATTGGTCATAGTATTCAGGGATGTGTAAATCATGTGGGTTGTAGGGGGATGTTGTGGAGGTCGGTGTGGATTTGTTGGGCCAAGTGGCCTGTTTCCACACTGTAGGGATTCTATGATCTATGAATAACACGAGAGGAGTTGACAACACAGCAATGAGTCAGGCATTGTCAATAATCAGTGATGAATCGGACACGTCGGGAAGTGCATCTGACATTGTGGGGAGATTTTGTTCGATTCTGGGCATTCACTTGTATGTAGATTGTCTTATTGATTTTAGTGGAAACGTCCTGCTACTCTTAGTGCTCAACATTGCTGTAAGGATAGTGTTGTTTGTCTTTCTTATTGACCTTCTTTCACCTGCCAGCATTCTCAAGTCTTGACCTCAATGTGTTAAACAACAAAGTTTGGTTAAAATTAAGGCAAACAGTCCCCTTGAAATATTTTAGGGACCAACCTACCTCCTGACAGCTAAAGTTAAAATCAATAGTGGGTATGTTATTGCTAAGTTTGAGAAATTTAAATTTTTGAATCTTCTCACATCATCAATACATTCATCCATGGAATTAAAATTCCTCCCAATCATGTTTGAACAGGCACCCGTAATTCTTATGTTTAGCATTAGAACATAGAACATAGAACATAGAACAGTACAGCACAGAACAGGCCCTTCAGCCCACAATGTTGTGCCGACCATTGATCCTCATGTATGCACCCTCAAATTTCTGTGACCATATACACGTCCAGCAGTCTCTTAAATGACCCCAATGACCTTGCTTCCACAACTGCTGCTGGCAACGCATTCCATGCTCTCACAACTCTCTGCGTAAAGAACCTGCCTCTGACATCCCCTCTATACTTTCCACCAACTAGCTTAAAACTATGACCCCTCGTGCTAGCCATTTCTGCCCTGGGAACTAGTCTCTGGCTATCAACTCTATCTATGCCTCTCATTATCTTGTATACCTCAATTAGGTCCCCTCTCCTCCTCCTTTTCTCCAATGAAAAGAGACCGAGCTCAGTCAACCTCTCTTCATAAGATAAGCCCTCCAGTCCAGGCAGCATCCTGGTAAACCTCCTCTGAACCCTCTCCAAAGCATCCACATCTTTCCTATAATAGGGCGCCCAGAACTGGACGCAGTATTCCAAGTGCGGTCTAACCAAAGTTTTATAGAGCTGCAGCAAGATCTCATGACTCTTAAACTCAATCCCCCTGTTAATGAAAGCCAAAACACCATATGCTTTCTTAACAACCCTGTCCACTTGGGTGGCCATTTTAAGGGATCTATGTATCTGCACACCAAGATCCCTCTGTTCCTCCACGCGGCCAAGAATCCTATCCTTAATCCTGTACTCAGCTTTCAAATTCGACCTTCCAAAATGCATCACCTCGTATTTATCCAGGTTGAACTCCATCTGCCACCTCTCAGCCCATCTCTGCATCCTGTCAATGTCCCGCTGCAGCCTACAACAGCCCTCTACACTGTCAACGACACCTCCGACCTTTGTGTCGTCTGCAAACTTGCTGACCCATCCTTCAATCCCCTCGTCCAAGTCATTAATAAAAATTACAAACAGTAGAGGCCCAAGGACAGAGCCCTGTGGAACTCCACTCACCACTGACTTCCAGGCAGAATATTTTCCTTCTACTACCACTCGCTGTCTTCTGTTGGCCAGCCAATTCTGTATCCAAGCAGCTAAGTTCCCCTGTATCCCATTCCTCCTGACCTTCTGAATGAGCCTACCATGGGGAACCTTATCAAATGCCTTACTGAAGTCCATATACACCACATCCACAGCTCGACCCTCATCAAGCATTGTTTTATTTTTTCAACTAAATTTCTCAGATTAGAACACCTAAGCCTGGAAACAAGTGCTTACTTTGTGCCAAGTTTTCAGACTCCATTTGGCCTCTGAAGTGTCCAAAGTAACCAGAAGGAAATTTGCAAAAAGTAGCAAGGATGAAATTACATCCTGAGTGAGGAGGAGATATGTGCAAAGTAAGAGCCCAAATGTTTGTCTAAGGTCCCTGTTGCAACATTGTTTGGAAACTAACATTACAGATCACTGCAGAACAAAATAATTAAGTCACAGACCTGCAAATGACTCAAAGGACATTCACTTCTTTCGGCCCTAAATTGACCTCTCTTCTAATATCCTTTGCTTCTACGTTTTTATCTCAATCTCTGATCCTGCTCTGCTTCCCAACTGCCAAATCCATCTCCGCTGCCCCTACAACATGCAAGTACTGCACCCTCCTGTCATCCCATTAGTCTTGCCTGACCTCTGCCAGCATCGCCCTCCCTCTCCAATTTCACCAAACAATCCAAATGGATTGAACAATTTTAGAACTCTAATTTGAACAAGCCTGAAACAATGCAAATATTGGGACCAAACTGTGATGACCTTATTGTTCATTTTTTTATAATATGACAATAGACTGAAAGCTTATTTTAAACATTGAAACAAGGTGCTTGTCTGTATTTTTAGCACAGTTAATGTTTGCATCAATTCAGTTAAACTGATGTAAAAATAATTTGATCTCGAGATGACAATCTGTTTACATTGTTGCAGTACACATGCTCAATACCAAAAGAAAACATGAATGCTGAAAGATATAAATTTACTTAAAGTATGTCCAGCTTTTTTCAGCGATCACTGTACTCAGAAATCATTATGGAATTAAGAGGTCGATGAACCAATTAATTGTAAAGAACAAGAACACAGAGTGGCTCAAAAGACAGAGGCACAAACCTGCAGAGTTCCTCTCATTACAAGCAATTCCTTGTTTCATTAAAATTACATCAGCATGGGTGTTCTGGGAAGGAGGTGACTGATGAAACAAGTTAAACAGACAAACCAAGCGTAGAGATGCAGATTAGGCTTCAGAAGATGAGGGCGTAAAAGGGATTTAATGGTAGGATGGATTATAGAAATCCTTGTAACAATGTTAAATAATTATAGTTCCAGCAGAGATCAAAGCAACATTGATTGAACCCCCCAAGCCTATAACATACAGTATCTTGGAAACCAAAGATTGGTCAACTTGTACTGAATCCTCCCTAATTATGTGCAATAAATAGGATTGCAAATTTTAGTTCTGTGATGTTATATTCCACAAATCTAAGTTTTATGCATTTTGTTCCTTGAAAAATAACTCATTCCATCCCAGTGTCGGGATTTTTTTTGTGTTTTGTTATAGCTGCTGTTTTATCTCAAGCACTTTCAGTTCAAGGCCACTCACAATAGCCTGAATATCTTAAGCAACAAAACAAGATTTTTCCAAACTCCCTCATAACGCAATTGCTGTTTTGATAACAGTATAGGCATTTGTGGAAAAAAAATCAGTGAAACTGTGGCAAAATCTTTTCTCTTTAGTTGTAATTTTTTGGGATTATCCACATTTCAAAGGGCTGAATTCCAAGCTTAAGCATAGGGAGAGAAAAAACACATGCACTTTTATGATTCTGTGAGTTTGTCTTATTCAATTACACAATTTTCATTGGCATATTAATCATCTTTTCAACAAACAAGCAGGCTTTAATTAACCAAACCTTGGATAAAGACATATTGCTGGATCATCATTTGGTTTATCACAATGCGCAGCCAGTCGTTAAGTAAATTCTGGATTGTGAGATGAATTTAAATGTTGTTTTTCCTTTTTTGTTACGGTTTGAATAAAACTCATCTTAAACTCCCAGATTCCAAATGGAGGGATGAATTCATTTATAATATGATGGCTGGTGCTGCTTCATTCCTATTGATCGGATTGGGCTATCATGCAGCAAACCATTCTGTTCTATTCTTGCAGAGGTTAAGATCCAGTTTGGGTTAAGACACAAATGTTTAACTCATTAAGTTTGAAATTAATTAAAGTTTTAATGTTGAGTTGGACATTGGTATTATGAATTATAAGTTCTTTCCCAAAGAAAAAATTCCAACAGGTTAAAGTTTTGTGAAACAAACCATGAATCATGATTGTGAATCTAAGTGAATGGTTGGATAGAAACAAATTATGTTGGGTAGTTTCAGTTTCTTCCATACCTAGTTATCCTAGTTCAATAAAATAAAAGTCTTTTTTCAATCTTACCTCTTGCCTAATTTTAATATTTAAACCAAACTAATTCAAAAAAAATACAAAAGTTTGTTTTACTATTCAGCAGATTTGATGACTATTTCTCTGAATTCACTTTTATTTTTCATCTGTTGTTGAATAACTTGAATGAAATTGAAATGCAGGAGCAAGTAACTCCAGTTCTGACAGAAGTAACAGATTCTACAACTGTATTCTTATTTTAATTTTCCTGATAGAGATCAGTGCTATCTAGTGAAAACACTACAAACAGCTGCAATTGCATGACAGTAGAACTTTGAAGTAGACTGATATAAAAAATGCAATTTAGATATATTAAGCAAACTATATGAATAATACATATATAATTAAAGAGCACAATGAAATAAATATTAGCCACCAAGTAATAAGTGAGCTGCAGAACCATGATTGAGCCCATGAAACACGAGCTACTATACTAAAAAATCCAGAAAGTTGTTTCTTTTGAAAATAAATTACTTAATATGAACACAATCCATTAGTTTATTCCTGTCTGTTTCTGAGTTGCACCCATTGTATAACTATCTTCTGTACTTATACTGAAAAATTTAGAGGTTTCAGAGAAATCAATAAACAGAATTGAATTCTTTTGTGCAGAAGAAAAAATGTGCTTTTATTAGCTAGCAGATGGTAAAGAGGACCTAACAGTTTAATACTGTTCGAATGTTGTCAGCTACCAATATTTTGCAAACATGGCTTTTACTTTAGTGATAGAAGTGAAAGTAAATTGCAGGCACAGACTGCATTGAGAAAGCAGAGCTGGCCGCCTCCGCAGCCAAAGACCAGATGCACCTCCATATCCTAATCTGTAAACGACTTAGAGGACTGTTATCTCAGGGCTCTTCTGCTTCATTTCATGCTTGATTTGCTTTAATTTGTCTGATAGGGCACAAGGATTTTGAAATAGCCCATCTTTCTGCAGAAAATGTTCTGATCTTTCTTCGTTACTGTTATGTGTGGGTTTTGACTTTCTTTATGTAGGTGAAAAATCTTGCTCCAATGTAATAGTTTGTTTGTGCGAATTTGACATCTAAAGTATGTTCTGATAGTGAAGTCATTTTAAATACTGCTGACTGCCGTCAATAAGTTACCCCATATATTTTCTTAAAATAAATGTCCACTTACTAACTTTATTCATATGTCTGCCAAAGATACTGTTTGGATATTAGTGACCACTCCAAATTGATTATTCCTGTTACGAGCAGTACTATTCAGATTAATAGATGGTAAAACAGAGCTACAAAGTAATAACACAGTCAATGGGATTGGACATCATAAACGATGAGAGAACATCTTGAGCAGCTTAATCACAAAATCTAACATCTGAAATTGTGCTCTCTTAACTTTTCCTGAAAAATATGCATTCACTGATTTTGAAATGTATTCTCTCACAGCTCTTTTTATTCTCCGTCTGTGCCACCATGCTCCCAATCAAGGGGAAGACAGACAATCTTTGCAAAGGCAGCTTGAGTTAGCCGCTGGATAGAGCTTGTCCCTCAGAAATCATGTTCACTTTAAACAAGCAGCCACACTGAATGCACAAGTGAAATCATTTTGGATACAATCTTAATGTCAATTTGACTGTGAAGTAGCGTGTTAACATGCCAGATTGTTGACCTCAGTACATCATCCTTACTTTAATCCAGGTAATTTCAATATTTCGTTGATATCTTAACATTTTAGTGACTTATCAATATGACCAATAGTTGCTTGGTGTAATGTTGAGAGCAATATGGTAAATAGAAAATAAGAAGATGAAAGGATAATAACATTTTAACTGATGCATAAAAATTAGAATTAGATTTAGCAGTGATGTATTGTGATCTTCACTGTCATTATGTTCCAAGGCAATAATATGTTTCCGATTACAGAGATTAAAAAACTTTAGCAGTAAAATTGAATTTGTTTATTTATTTGAACATGGTCCACAAAAGATAAGGGGGTCGTGGATAGCATGTTTAGCAATTTGGTCACACCGAACATTAGGATTGCTGAGGGAGATAGCAAATGGGTGACCAAAAGGCAGAGGAAGACCAGGAATGCAGGGCAGGAGTCCCATGCGGTCATCTCCCTCCAAAACAGGTATTCCATTTTGAATACTGTTGGGGGAGATGGCTCGCCAGAGGAAGGCAGCAGTAGCCAGATTCACGGCACTGTGGCTGGCTCTGCTGTACAGAAGGGCGGGAAAAAGAGTGGAAGGGCGATAGTCATTGGGGATTCAATTGTAAGGGGCGTGGCTAGGTGGTTCTGCGGTCGAAAACGGGACTCCCGAGTGGTATGTTGCCTCCCAGATGCACGGGTCAGGGATGTCTCCGATCGGCTGCAGAACATTCTGAAGGGGGAGGGCAAACAGCCGGTTGTCGTGGTGCATATAGGCACCAACGTTATAGGCAGCAAACGGGATGAGGTCCTACAAGCAGAATTTAGGGAGTTAGAAGACACGTTAAAAAGTAGGACCTCAAAGGTAGTAATCTCAGGATTGCTACCAGTGCCACGTGCTAGTCAGTGCAGAGATGAAAGAATAGCCAGGATGAATGCGTGGCTTGAGAGATGGTGTAGGAGGGAGAGGTTCAGATTTTTGGGACATTGGAACTGGTTCTGGGGAAGGTGGGACTATTACAAATTGGACGGTCTATACCTGAACCGGACTGGAACCAATGTCCTTGGGGGTGCTTTTGCTAATGCTGTTGGTGGGGGGGGGGCGTTTAAACTAATGTGGCAGGGGGATGGGAACCAAATATTGGACAGAAAAGAGGTAGGAACAAAAACCTGTAGGGAACTAGATAATGGAGTCTGTGTGATGAAAGGGAACAGTAGTCGGGGAGCAGATGATGAACACAAAGGGACAGGTGGTCTGAGGTACATTTGTTTTAATGCGAGAAGTGTAGTACACAAGGCAGATGAGCTTAGGGCATGGATCGGTACCTGGAGGTATGATGTTATTGCTATTATTGAGACTTGATTGAGGGAAGGGCATGACTGGCAACTAGTTATCCCAGGATATCAATGCTTCATGCGGGATAGAGAGGGAGGTAAAAGGGGTGGAGGAGTTGCAGTAATGGTCAAAGACGATATCACAGCCGCACTGAAGAAGGGCCCCATGGAGGACCAAGCAGTGAGGCAATATGGGTAGAACTCAGAAATAGGAAGGATGCAGTAACAATGCTGGGGCTGTACTACAGGCCTCCCAACAGTGAGCGTGAGATAGAGGTACAAATATGTAAACAGATAATGGAAAGGTGTAGGAGAAACAGGGTGGTGGTGATGGGAGATTTTAATTATCCCAACATTGACTGGGATTCACTCAGTGTTAGGGGTCAAGACAGAGAAGGATTTGTAAGGTGTGTCCAGGAGGGTTTTCTAGAGCAGTATGTATGTAGTCCAACTCGGGAAAGGGCCACACTGGACCTGGTGCTGGGGAATGAACCCGGCCAGGTGGTTGATATTACAGTAGGGGACTACTTTGGAAATAGTGACCACAATTCCGTAGGTTTTACAATACCCATGGACAAGGATAGGAGTGGTCCTAAAGGAAGAGTACTAAACTGGGGGAAGGCCGACTATACCAAGATTCAGCAGGATCTGAGGAATGTAGATTGGGAGAAACTGTTTGAAGGTAAATCCACATTTGATATGTGGGAGGCTTTTAAGGAGAGGTTGATTTGCGTGCAGGAGAAACGTGTTCCTGCGAAAATTAGGAATAGAAAAGGCAAGATTAGGGAGCCATGGATGACAGGTGAAATTGTGAGACTAGCCAAGAGAAAAAAGGAAGCATAAATGAGGTCTAGGCGACTGAAAACAGACGAAGCTTTGTAAGAATATCGGGAATGTAGAGCGAATCTGAAACAAGGGATTAAGAGGGCTAAGAGACGACATGAGATATTGCTGGCAAACATGGATAAGGAAAATCCCAAAGCCTTTTATTGATATATAAAGAGCAAGAGGGTAACTAGAGAAAGGATTGGCCCACTTAAGGACAAAGAAGGAAAGTTATGCGCTGAGTCAGAGAAAATGGGTGACATTCTTAACGAGTATTTTACATCTGTATTCACCAAAGAGAGGGACATGACGGATGTTGAGGTTAGGGATCGATGTTTGCTTAGTCTAGGTCAAGTTGACATAAGGAAGGAGGAAGTGTTAGGTATCCTAAAAGACATTAAGGTGGACAAGTCCTCAGGTCCGGATGGGATCTATTCCAGGTTACTGAGGGAAGCGAGTGAGGAAATAGCCGGGGCCCTAACAGATATCTTTGCAGTGTCCTTAGACACGGGTGCGGTCCCAGAGGACTGGAGACTTGCTAATGTTGTCCCCTTGTTTAAAAAGGGCAGCAAGAATAATCCAGGTAATTATCGATCGGTGAGCCTGACGTCAGTGGTGGAGAAGCTACTGGAGAAGATACTGTGGGATAGGATCTATTCCCATTTGGTAGAAAATGGGCTTATCAGTGATAGGCAACATGGTTTTGTACAGGGAAGGTCATGTCTTACCAACTTAATAGAATTCTTTGAGGACGTGACAAAGTTGATTGTAGACGTCACATACATGGACTTCAGTAAGGTGTTTGATAAGGTTCCCCATGGCAGGCTGATGGAGAAAGTGAAGTCACATGGGGTCCAGGGTGTGCTAGCTAGATGGATAAAAAACTGGCTGGGCAATGGGAGACAGAGGGTAGTAGTAGAAGGGAGTTTCTCAAATTGGAGACCTGTAACCAGTGCTGTTCCACAGGGATCGTTGCTGGGACCACTGTTGTTTGTGATATATGTAAATGATCTGGAGGAAGGTGTAGGTGGTCTGATCAGCAAGTTTGCTGATGACAGTAAGATTGGTGGAGTAGCTGATAGTGAAGGGGACTGTCAGAAATTACAGCAGAATATAGATAGACTGGAGAGTTGGGCGGATAAGTGGCAGATGGAGTTCAATCCGGGCAAATGCGAGGTGATGCATTTTGGAAGATCAAATTCAAGGGCGAACTATACAGTAAACGGAAAAGTCCTAGGGAAAATTGATGTTCAGAGAGATCACGGTGTTCAGGTCCATTGTTCCCTGAAGGTGACAACGCAGGTCAATAGGGTAGTCAAGAAGGCATATGGCATGCTTTCCTTCATTGGGCGTGGTATTGAGTACAAGAGTTGGCAGGTCATGTTGCAGTTGTATAGGACTTTGGTTCGGCCACATTTGGAGTACTATGTACAGTTCTGGTCACCACATTACCAAAGGATGTGGATGCTTTGGAGAGGGTGCAGAGGAGGTTCACCAGGATGTTGCCTGGTATGGAGGGTGCTAGCTATGAAGAGAGGTTGAATAGATTAGGATTATTTTCATTAGAAAGATGGAGAGTGAGGGGGACCTGATTGAGGTCTACAAAATCATGAGGGATATAGACAGGGTGGATAGCAAAAAGATTTTTTCCAGAGTGGGGGACTCAATTACTAGGAGTCATGAGTTCAAAGTGAGAGGAGGAAAGTTTAAGGGTGATATGCATGGAAAGTTCTTTACACAGAGGGTGGTGGGCACCTGGAACGCGTTGCCAGTGGAGTTGGTAGACGCAGACACGTTAGCGTCTTTTAAGATATATTTGGACAGGTACATGGATGGGCAGGGAGCAAATGGACACAGACCGTTGGAAAACAGATGACTGCTTAGACAGAGGATCTTGATCGGCGCAGGCTTGGTGGGCCGAAGGGCCTGTTCCTGTGCTGTAGGTTTCTTTGTTTCTTTGATAATTTGTTCAGGAGTGAAATTTCAAGGGAAAAAGAGGAAATTGTGATGGAGTTCATTAGATGTGGTAGTTCGAGAATGTCTAAGCAACTTATGATGTTGAAACACTGTGATTTAGACAATTTGATATTTCCTAATTTTTAGTAATACTCTGTTCCAGTACAAAGCCTCAACCAACAGGAGTGTAGGTTAGAGAATCGGGTACTGTGGAGGTCAGCCTGGCCAGTTTGTGGAGTTCTTAATTTTCCAGTGATTAATTTTTATGAACTCATTAATTATTTACCGATTAATTATAATAGTCAGAAAACCATTGGTGCTGAAATTGTCTGAACTCAATGCTCCTGCTGACTGAGAGTTCGCATTGGGCACAAAGCTTATCAAAGTTAAGCGCTGCCTGAGTGAGCTTCACCTAAGGTGCTAGGTAAGGTCCATGTTTCAGAAGGAGTAAAGAACAGTGGCCCTGATAAAAAATTTAATTTGGCTACAATTTGGAGTAACATAGCAGGTTTTAGGATCAAGATTAGAGAGGAGCAATAGCTCTTCATTTTCCACTTGGGAATTCTATAGCCTTCTGGATTCAATACTAAATAAGAACTGGGGCAGCGCGGTGGCTCAGTGGTTAGCACTGCAGCATCACAGTGCCAGGGACCCGGGTTCGATTCCAGACTCAGGTAACTGTCTGTGTGGATAATAAAATGTGAGGCTGGATGAACGCAGCAGGCCCAGCAGCATCTCAGGAGCAC
Organism: Stegostoma tigrinum; assembly: GCF_030684315.1. Lineage (NCBI taxonomy): Eukaryota > Metazoa > Chordata > Chondrichthyes > Orectolobiformes > Stegostomatidae > Stegostoma > Stegostoma tigrinum. Next base: position 62,730,746 of record NC_081358.1, on the reverse strand, counting down.
AAAAGCTGACGTTTCGGGCCTAGACCCTTCATCAGAAGTCTGTGTGGAGTTTGCACATTCTCCTCGTGTCTGCATGGGTTTCCACCGGGTGCGCTGGTTTCCTCCCACAGTCCAAAGATGTGCAGGCTAGGTGGATCGGCCATGCTAAATTGCCTATAGGGTTCAGGGGTGTGTGGGTTATGGGGGATGGGTCTGGGTGGGATGGTCCAAGGGGCCTTGTGGACTTGTTGGGCCGAAGGGCCTGTTTCCACACTGTAGGGAATCTAATCTAATCTAATCTAAACCAAAAGAACTGTGGATGGTGTAAATCAGGAGCAAAAACAAAGTTGCTGGAAAATCTCAGCCGGTCTGGCAGCCTCTGTGGAGGAGAACACAGCGTTAACATTCCTTGTCCGGCAACCCTTCCTCAGAACTGGATTCAGTATTGACTTCAACAGTTTTAGCGTTTGAGGCATCTGCCCCCACATCCTTACCCCAACACCAACATGCCAGGCCTCTTTATCAAATGACCTGCTATTATACATAACCCATTGTTTGCCACTAATAATTCACATTAGTAGCTATTAATTCTCGTAGGCTGATCGTTATCTGCTCCTTTGTCTGTCTAATATATCTCTTTTGGGGTCTATCTCCACTCATTATTTACACCTCACCCCCTTACTCTCACCCTCACCCTATCTTTTGCATAAAAAAATTCCTTGTTGCCATCAATGCTGAGGAAGGGCCACTGGATCTGAAATGTTAAATCTTATTTGTCTCCATAAGTGCTGCCAGACCAGATGAGCTTTTCCAGCAATTTCTGTTTTTGTTCAAAGTTAGATTACTTGGCTATATTCAATTACAAAGAAGAACCATATTGGACTTGAAACATTTACTGTATTTCTCCTTTTATAGGTAACGCGATGAGTTTTTTTCCAGCAGTTCCACTTTTAATTTGAGGAAAATGTCAATGACCATGTATAGAAAATGCTAATAGAATTTAAACAATTATATCACAAGATCTTCAATATATTGTACATTTTGATACAACAATAATTTGTATATTTTACTTTTGTGAAACATTTTAATAAAATAATACCTTTTCTGTGATGAAATAGTTTCATAAAACAATAATGTTTCTGAATCTATAATATTCAGAACATTGGGGTAAAATTTCCTTAAGGACTCATACAAATTTACAGTGCTGAAGGAGCCCATTTGATCCATCATGTCTACACTGGTAAACAATAGTCTGACAATACCAATCCTAATTTCCACCTGTTGTCCTATAGCCTTGGAGTCTATAGCAAAGCAGGTATGTAATTACTGTTTAAGTTTTATGAGCATTTCTAACTCAACCACTCTTTCAGGCAGTGGGTTCCATACTCCCAGCATCTGGGTGAAATAGATTGTGCTTAACTCTCAGTTTAGCCTTCTCCCTCTTAAGTCTATGCCCCACTGATTATTGATCCCTCTACTAATGCAAAAGCTGCCATTCTGTTTAAGAAGGGCTGCAGGGATAATCCAGGAAATTACAGGTCAGTGGGCTTTATGCCAGTGGTAGAGGAATTATTGGAGAAAATTCTTCGAGGTGGTATTTATTCACACTTGGAAAAGTAGAGATTCATTAGTGATAGGAAGCATGGTTTTGTGCAGAGAATCTCACAAACTTGATTGAGACTTTTAAGGAAGTTACAAAGATAATTGACCAAGGACAGGGCCAAAGTTGTCTATATGGACATCAGAAAGACCTTTGATAAGGCTCCTCATGGCAGGCTGATGCAAAAGGTGAAGTCATGTGGAATTTGTGGTGAATTGTTAAGAACTGGCTTGGTCATTGATGACAGAGAGTAGTGATGGAAAGGTATTTTTCTATTGGAGATCTGTGACCAGAGTGTTTTGCAGAGATGAGTTTTCAGACCCTTTTGTTTGAAATATATTTAAATGATTAGGGGGAGCATGTAGGTGACCTGATTAGTAAGTTTGTATACGACACAGAGATTGGGGAGCTGTGCATCGTGAAGAGGATTCCCAGAGGATACAGCAAAATGTAGCTAGGCTTGAGCCAAGGGCAGAGAAATGGCCAATGGAGATTAATTTGGACAAATATGATGTATTTTGGAAAATCTAATGCAGAAGGGAAGTGTACAATAAATGGCAGAACCCCTAGTAGCATTGACATATGGAAGGATCTAGGTGTACAGGTCCGCAGCTCCCTGAAATGGCAACCCAAGTGGATAAGGTGGCCAAGAAGACATATACAAGTTTACCTTAATTGGTTGGGGCATAAAGTATAGAAGATGGTAAGGCAGATAGTATAAACATTGACGAGTCATGTTACAGCTTTAATTAGGCCACTTGGGGAATATTGTATAAAGTTCTAGTCATCACACTACAGGAAGGATATGGATGCTTTGGAGAGGATGCAGAAACAGTTTACCAGGATCTTACAAAGACAAAAATTGCAGGACAAACTAAGCAGGTCTGGCAGCACCTAGAAAGCAGAGATAAAGTTTTGGGTCCAGTGACTCTTCTTGAGAACATGTGTGAAGAAGGGGGAGGGGAGTTGCATTATTGATCAAGGACAATGCTACAGCTGCATTCAGAAAGGAAATCTTGGAGAACTTATTCAGTGAGGCCATATGGGAGTAAGGAAGGTGTAATCACTGGAATAGGATTATGTTATAGGCCTCGTAATAGTCAGTGGGAAATTGAGGAATGGATATATAGGTGGATCAGAGAATGGTGTAAAAAAAACTAGTGTTGTTATTAGTGGGTGATTTTAACTTTCCCGTTATTGGCTGTTCCTCCCTGAGTGCCAGGGGCTTAAATGGGGTAGAGTTTGTCGATGCACTCAGGATGACTTTTTGAAGCAATATGTGGACTGTTCAACTAGGAAAGAGTTATGCTAGACTGTGCTGAGGAATGATCCTGGCCAGCTAATTGACTATTCAGTGGGGGTGGGGGGCACTTTTTGGGAACAGTGGCTATAATTCCCTATGTTTTAAGATAATAATGGATAAGGACATTACAATGGTATTATACATGAACTAGAGAAATTAGTTTGGGGACAGCTGTTTGAGGGTAAATCCACATCTGACATGAGAGTTTTTTAAAGGCCTGTCGATCATAGGTCAGAACTAGCATTTTCCTGTGAGGGTGAAACATATAGATGCCAAATTCAGAAACTCTAGATGGCAAGAGATATTTGAAGTTTAATCAAAAAGTAAAAGGTTTTTGATACTGAAAATCAGACAAGGCCCTTGAGGAATACAAAAGAAAGCAAGAAAGAACTTGCACAACAAGGGGTCATAGTTTTAAGCTGGTTGGTGGAAAGTATAGAGGGGATGTCAGAGGCAGGTTCTTTACGCAGAGAGTTGTGAGAGCATGGAATGCGTTGCCAGCAGCAGTTGTGGAAGCAAGGTCATTGGGGTCATTTAAGAGACTGCTGGACATGCATATGGTCACAGAAATTTGAGGGTGCATCCATGAGGATCAATGGTCGGCACAACATTGTGGGCTGAAGGGCCTGTACTGTTCTATGTTCTATGTTCTAACAAAGTATTAGGGCTAGAAGGGGCCAGGAAATGTTCTTGGCAAAGAATTTTGAGGAGAATTTCAAAACACCTTATTCATATTTTTGGGGAAAAAGAGTAGCTAAGGAATCTATTGGACAACAGAGACAATTTATGCATGAAGCCAGAGAAAGTGGATGAGGTTCTTAATGAGTATTTCACAAAGTATTGACCAAAGAATGGATGATGGTAAGAGGGATTTAACTTTTTTTAATATTCCAGGGTATGTCATAACAATGGAGGAGGTGGTGTTGGGTGGCTTGAAAAACGTACATTAGACAAGTCTCCAGCACCTGATGGGATCTATCCCAGGATACTGAGGGAGGAGATTACTTCAGCTTTGACAGAGAGCTTTGTAGCATCTTTAGTGACTGTGAGATCCCAGAAGACTCAATTAGTCAATGTTGTTCCTTTGTTCCAGAAGGGCAACAGGGATAATCCAGTAATTTATAGGCGAGTGAGTCTTTCTTCAATGATGAGGAAATTATTGGAAAATTTTCTCAGGAATAAGATTTACTTGCATTTGGAAAAGAATGGACTTATTAGGGATAGTCAGTGTGGCTTAGCAAACGCAGTTCTTGACTCACAAATTTTGATTGGGTGCTTTGAGGAAGTGACAAATGTGATTGATGATGGTAAAAATGTAATCAGCAATGATGTTACTAAAACATTTGCCAAGGTACATCATTTGTCCAGCTAAGTTTAAGACACATGGATCCTGGTGAATTGGTAAGTTGAATACAAAATTGGCTTGCTCATAGATGACCAGAGGGTAGTTTTGGAGGGGTGTTTTTCTGACTGGAGGTCTGTGACTGGTGGTCTTCTGTAAGCATCAGTGCTTTGATCTATATTGTTTGTAATTATATGTAAATAATTTGTATGAAAATGTGGGTCATCTGATTAGAATGTTAGTGGATGACAGGAAAATTGCGTAGGGTTGTGGGTAGTCAGGAAAGTTGTCAAAGGATACAGCAGGATATAGATAAGTTAAAAAGTTGGGTGCAGAAATTCCAGGTGAAGTTTAATCCAGATAAGTGAGGTGATTTGTTTTGGAGGCTCAAATTGAAGAGGAACATTCACAGAAAATGGTGGGATTCTTAGGAGCATTGATATATAAAGGGATCTTGGGGTATAAGTCCATAACTCCCTGAAAGTGGCAACACAAGTGGATAAGTCAGTAAGGAAGGTGTAACTCATGTTTGCCTTCGTCGGTCAGGCCATTGAGTATATAAATTGGCTAGCCATACTATATATGCAATACAATATTTATATACTCAGCTGTATAAAGCCTTACTTAGGCTGTATTTTGGAGTTTCATGTATAGTTCTATCACCACACATTAGGAAGGTTATAAAGCCTTTTGAGAGGATGCAAAAGGGGGTTGTTTACCAGGATGTTGCTTGGATTGGAGTGTATTAGCTAATTCGAGAGGTTGCACAAACTTGAATTGTTTTCCCTAGACCACCGGAGGCTGAGGGGCAACCTGATAGATGTATATAAAGTTATAAGACACATGGATTTGTTGGATAGTCACAGTCTACTTTCCAGAGTGGAAATATCAGACATCGGAACACGTATGTTTAAAGTGAGAGGGAAAAGTTTAAACAGGATGTGCAAGGCAAGTTTTTAACACAGATATTGTTGAGTGCATGGAACATGTTGCCAGAGAAGGTGATGGAAGCAGTTATGACCACAACTTTTCAGAGGCATTTAGACTGACACATCAACATGGAGGGAATAGAGGGATATAGACCATGTGCAAGATGAGATTAGTTGGGATTAGTTTAGAATGGCATCACGGTCAATGCAAACTTGGTTGCTCAAAAGCCCTGTTCCTGTGCTGTACTTTTCTATGTTGTATGATATGGGGAGAAAGTGGGAACAGGATACTAAGTTGGATGACCAACTTTGATCATATTGAATAGCAGGGCGCGTTTGAACAGCTGATTGTCTTACTTCTGCTGGTGCTTAGAATCTCCAGTCCAGACAGACATTGTGGTGAATCTCCAGTGCATCCTCTCTAAGAGACTCCTATCCTTCCCATTACATGGTGGTCAGAACTGCATGTGGTACTGTAGCTGTGACCTAACCAGCATTTTATACACTTCCAGTATAATGAAAGCAAGCGTCCCAGATACCTTCTGAACAATATTACCTGCCTTCCCCACTCCCTGAGGAGTCTGTGAATATGCGCACCAAAGTCCAACTGATATTCGTTACTTTCATGGTTCTATCATTCATAGTTTGACCTCTTGCCTTTTTAGCCCTCCCTAAACTTCAAACTTCACTGAGTTCAATTCTGTTTGACACTTCCCTGCTCTCCTGACCAGTCACAAAAAAACAGTAATTTCTGGAAAAAAAATACTCAACAGGTCTGGCAGCATCTGTGGAGAGAAAGCAGAATTAATGTTTCTTGTCCGGTGACCCTTGTTCAGAATTTATTGTAGCCTGGAAAAGGTAGGTACGTATGCTGAAGATGGTATGGGGATAGAAGGGAGGAGTAAACAAAAAGACGGAGGTAGAGGCCAGAGATTGAGAGAAACAGCAGTTGGGCAGACCGAGGAATGGATAAAGGTCAGCTTGGGTGATCAGCTGCTTTTGGGGACAATTAGTAGCTAATGGATTGGTTGTAGTACCAGCCCATGTGATGACAAGCCTTCCTGTGGGGGTTCATTGAATCATAGAATCTCTACAGTGTGGAAACAGGCCCTTTGGCCCAACATGTCCACACTGACCCTCAGAACATCCCACCCACACATATCCCCCGAATCTGTACATCCCTGAATACTATGGGCAATTTAGCATGGCCAATCCATCTAGCCTGCACATCTTAGGACTGTGGGAGGAAACCGGAGCACCTGGAGGAAACCCATGCTGAAGAGGGCAACTGTGCAAACTCCACATAGGCAGTCACCTGAGGGTGGAATTGAACCCAGGTCCCTGGCACTGTGAGGCAGCAGTGACAACCACTGAGCCACCTTGCTGTCCTGGGGCTAAGGACATGAGAGAAAGTACTCGGGCCTTAAAATTTTTGAACTCAATATTGAGCCCTGAAGGCTGCAGGGTTTATTTTTAACTTTACTGTCCATTGATATCCTTCTAAATTTTCCAGTTATCCTCAACATTGTTTACCACCTTACTAATTTTTGCATCATCCACAGATTTCTTGATCATACCCTTCACATTTGAGTCTAAAGGACTGATGTACGCCATGAACAGAAAGGACCCCAACATGAATTCTGCACAGCCCCACTGGAAACAGACTTATAGTCACAAAACATCTCCCTGGACATTCGTGTTGCGGAGTCCTAGTTAATCTATCTCTCTCAAAATGAAAAGATATTCTATCTCTAAGAAGTTTTTTCCAATAACCACCCAAACACCAAGGTCAGATTGACTGGCCTGTAATTTCTTGGTCTGTCCCCTGATTTTTTTTTTTAATTGCTGGACAATGTCAGCTGTCCTCCCATCCTCTGACATCATCTGGGGATTTGAAAATTACTGCCATATCTCCTCCCATACCTCATTCAACAGTCTGGGATACATTTTATCAGCCATGAAGATATATCCATTTTGCAAACCCGTTTGTACCTCCTCTCTCTATGTACTAATATTTCTAATGTTTTTCTGACCTGTGCCCTGATGACTAAATATGTGTTGTCCTTCAGGTTCTGTTCTAATTTGGCAAAAAAAAACAGATTGTAGAGTTTAGCAGGGATTTCTATTGAAACAATATTAGCGTGTCACCAGAACTCCTGAGGAATTTCAACCACCTAATGTGTCCATTATTTTCCCTTATAAATCTCTGTTTTCTTATTTGAAAATGAATAAATGATATACGAGTACAGAGACTGCTGAATCCTTTCATTTATTGACTCAACAGAGATTGACTTAGAAACATAAAAAATAGGTGCAGAAGTAGGCCATTCAGCCTTTCGAAAAGGATCACCATTCAATATGTTCATTGTTGACCATACAATTTCAGTATCCCACTCCTGTTTTCTCTTCATACTATTTGATCCGTTTAGCTGCAAGGGCCATGTACTGCTCCCTCTTGAATATATCTAATGAACTGGTCCCAACAGATTTCCATGGTAGAGAATTCTACAGGCTCAATGAATACATTCTCTCTCAAATGGTTTATCCCTTTTTCTTAGACTGTGACCCCTAGTTCTGGACTTCCCCAACATCTGGGAACATTGTTCCCACATCTAGCCTTTCCAGTCCCAACACGATTTCATATGTTTCCATGAGATACCCCCTCATTCTTCTAAATTCCAATGAGTACAAGCCCAGTTGATCCAGTCTTTCTTCATATGTCAGTCCTGCCATCCAGGGAATCAGCCTAATAAACCTTCACTGGGCTCCCTCAATAGCAAGAACACCCTTTCTCAGACTAGGAAACCAAAACTGCACACAATACTTAAGGTGTGGCTTTGTCTGTATGACTGCAGTAAGACATCCTTACTCCTATACTCAAATCCTCTCGCTATGAAGGATAGCAAGCCAATAGCTTTCCTCACTACCTGCTGCACCTGTATGCTAATCTTCAGTGACACCCAAGTCTCATTGCACCTCACCCTGCCACTGTTCAGATAATAATCTGCCTTCCTGTTTGTGCTACCAAAATGGATAACTTCAGATATATCCACATTATATTACATTGCCAAATATTTTTCCATGCAGCCAGCCTGTCCAAGTCACCCTACAGCCTCTTAACATCCTCCTCACAGCACACACTGCCATCTAGCTTATTGTCATCTGCAAATTTGGAGACATTGCATTCAATTCCTTCAACCAAATTGTTAATGTATATTGTGAATAGCAGGGGCCCAAGTATTGAATCCTGTGGCACCCCACTTGTCATTGCCTGCCACTCTAAAAAGGACCCATTTATTTCAACTCTTTGCTTCCAATCTGCCAACCAGTTCTCTATCCACATCAATACATTACTTCCAATATTATGAGCTTTAATTTTGCTTACTAGTATTTTGTGTGGAACCTTGTCAAAGAATTTTGAAAATCCACTGATTCACCCTTGTCCATTCTACTGGACATTTCCTCAAAAAATTCCAGACTTGATCAATACTTCATTCTATATTATTGAATAGTCAAAGCACTTTATCAAGTGTTCAGCTTCCATGAGTCACCTTAGATCAGAGTAAATTTAAGTATACCTAATATCTAATACCAAATAGTGAATTGCAATGACATCCCACAAGGTGGGTGGATCATGCAGCCACTTATGAAAAGAATGAATGATTTAAGAAAAAACATAATTGTCAGTATATTTTAGTTTCAAGTGTTATCCTGATTGCTGCAGGTATGACTTTGTGAAAACATTGGTGAAATTGTTCATTATTTTGATAGTTATTATCGAAATGGTAAATGCTTACAATTGCAAGTGGCCACTGCACTGGTGAAGAAAGTACTAAGGGGAACATCTGTACAGTTCATTCGTAATGAGGAATGTTATTATGTGTGAGCGCCAAGGTCTCATTATAGGTGAAATAAGTGAATCAACACAATAGGACAGCTCATAGGAGGATGAGCCCAGCATACGGACTCTGTGCATAGAGAATGAACTTCCTCAACATATCAGAACACCAGTGTGTCAGGAAGCTTAGAGTTTTGTAATGTGATCAGAGACATTTGCAACTTGTTGGAATAAGACTTGTTGATAAATGGAACTCATGGCTATGTTTTACCAAAGTTCATCAAATTCTTATCAAATTGCTTACATCTAGATTTGTCCAACACTCTTTTGCATATATTTATAGGGTCGCACAATCAACAGTCCAAATTTTGATGAGTTAATTTATTTGCCACAACCATCAATTATGTATGTTTTTAAATGACTCAAATCAGAATGAGGATCCCTCAAGATTGCAACATTGACTGGCTTCCCATAGCTACAAAGCATCATATTACATACAGACAAGAATAATATATTCTGGATGAAGTAGACATCGTCTTCAAATACAAAGCTTCCATTCCATTGTGCAGTTGGTATCTGCCCATATAGAGATGTCATGTGGGTGTGTAAAAATGACATCATCCCAAACTACTTATGTTTGGTTTTACCCTGGATTTTCAAATGGCAAGATAGATATCCTAGAAACTTAGGTGGAGAAATGGTGATGGAACTTAATCTGGATAAATGTGAATTTGATGCATTTGAAAGATCTATTACAGGAGGGAAGTATACAGTAAATGGCAGAACCATTAGAAGTATTAAAATATAGAGGGAGCTCTATATAGAGGCAGGTCGACAGTTGCCTGAAAGTGCCAATACAAGTACACAAGGTAGTCAAGAGGCATATGGCATGCTTGCCTTTATTGTTGGGTGCATGGAGTATAAAAATGGGCAAGTCATATTGTAGCTATATAGAACTTTAAGCCATGTTTGGAATATTTCATACAGTTCTAGAGTACCAGAAATATGTGGAGACTTTGGACAGGATACTGAAAAAGTTTACCAGGGTGTTGCCAGGTTGGAGAGTATCAGCAATGCGGGAGACATTGGACATCCTTGGCTGTCTTCACATGAATATGGAGATTGAGGGGCAACCTCAAAGAAGTTTACAAAATATTGAGAGCCATTGATAGAATATATAGTCAGAGTCTTTCCCAGGGTTGAAACGTCAATTACTAGGAGACATTGGCTTAGGATGAACATAGATGTGAGAGGCAAGTTTGAATGTGCTGCTAGAGGAGGTGGTAGAAGCAGATATGGTACCAATTTTTAAGCGACATCTTGACAAATATGCAGGGATGCACATTGTGTAAAGGCAAAACACTTTGTTTAGAAAACTGTCAAGTGTCAGCACAAGGTTGGCAGACTGAAGGCCCTGTTCAGTGCTTTACTGTTTTTTTTTGTTCTTTGTAAAAAGTTTTTTCTCACTAGTCTTTTTTTTTATCAGTAGCCTATCCTGAAGCTGTGCTGCCTTGTTTTAGATTCCCCAGCAATCTCTTAGAAATCACCCAGTCAAGGTCCTTCAGAATTTTAGCATTTTCAATGTGATCATCTCATTCTTGTAAGTTCCAGATAATATCAACTCAAGAGGTTGGGCATTGTGTCTCATTGCAGGGATCAATTTAGTGAAACTTCAGTCCACTGTTTCTAATGCAAGTACGATTTTCCATAACTAACATAACATCGCATTCCAAATGCGATCCAATGGAAGAAGTAAATTGTTCAGCTCAATGTATGCGCTTGCCAGTTAATAAAACCATGGGTGAGAAAAGATGTACTGGCACTGGAAGGAGTGCAGAGGAGATTCTCTGGGTTGATTCTAGAGTTGAGAGGGTTGGCTTCTGAGGAGAGACTGAATATACTGGGATTATATCCATTGGAATTTAGAAGAATGAGGGGGGATCTTATAGAAACATATGAAATTATGAAGGGACTGGATAAGATAAAAGCAGGAGAGTTTTTTTCTGCTGGCAGGTGAAACCAAGACAGGACAGCATAGTCTCAGAAGTAGGTGGATCAGATTTTGGACTGAATTGAGGAGAAACTTCTTTGCCCAAAGTGTTGTCAATCTGTGGAATTTCCTGCCCAGTGAAGTAGTTGGGGCTACTTCATTGAATGTTTTTAAAGCTAACATCAATAATTTTTTTGAACAGGAACGGAATTGCGGGTTATGATGAGAGTGTAGGTAAGTAGAGCTGAGGCCACAGGAAGATCAGCCATGGTCTTATTGAATGGTGGTGCGGTCTTGAAGGGCCAGATGATGTACTCCTGCTCCTGGTTCTGATGTTCTTATGTTCTTATGATCTGATAATCCTCAACTCCATTTTTGTGCATTTTCCAAATAACCCTTGATTCTATTTCTGATTAAAAATATTGTCTGTTTTAGCCTTGAATATATTCAATGATCCAATCTCAACAGTGCTTAAAAGCTCCGTACAATTTTAGCAAGATTTTTCCTTTTACTACAACCCCTTTGCAATAAAGACGAACCAGCAAGTTGCCTTCCTAATTGCTTGCTGCACCTGCATGATAACCTTTTGGAATTCTTTATACAAGTATACTAAGTCCCTTTGAACACCTATATGTATATCTGCTTTTCTGTTCTTATGGTCAAAGTGAATGATCTCACACTTCCCATGTTACACGGTATCTGGCGTCATGCTGCCCACTCACTTAACTTACCTATATATCTTGCAGCCTCTTTGTATCCTCCTCACAGTTTGCAGTCAAATCTAGCTTTCTATCATCAGAAAATTTAAATATATTACTGTATGATTATCTCACTCCCAAATATCTTCCCATTATTACCCCATTTCAAAGCCATAAAATTGTAGTAACCTCTTGGTGATCAGTGGTTGAAAGGAGGAGATTTTTTTAACAACAGGGTAGGAGTTGGAGATTATTGCGTCAGAGACTGTGACTCCAGTTTTCAGCTTGCAACTTCATTTGTGGTTCCACCTTCAACTTTGGAGAATACTTTTTCAGTCATTCATACAGACTGTAAGTAGCTGGGTTCTTGATGCTGATCCTTATGACCATCACTGGTTACAGCCTGCTAACTTGAAAATCCCCAGTTACTCTATGTTATCCTTCCATTCATCAATCATTGTTCCACGTCAATATATTAACCTTGACTTCATGAGTCCTTATTTTGGGTATTCATATTTTATTTGGCACCTTGTTGAATGCCTTTTGCAAATGCAAATGTACAGCTCTGCTGGTTCTTCTTTATCTTGATATATCCTCAAAAAACTGTGATAAATTTATCATAGCTAACTTCCCTTTTGTAAAATCATGCTTGATCTAAATGTAAAGTTATCCACTTTAGTAGCAAAAACAAGAAGGCAAATTATTATCTCAATGGCAAAGATTGCGAAATGGGGTGATGCAAATAAGACCTGGGGTATACATAAACACCAGTCACTGAAAGTATGTGGGTGTGGCGGGCAATGGAGAAAGCTAGTGGTACGTTGGCCTTCATAGTAAGAGGGTTTGAGTACAGGATGTCTTGCTGCAATTGTACAGTGCCTTGGTGAGATGGAGTATTGTGTTTAGATTACCTGAAGAAGTCTGTTCTGCTTAAGGAGAGAATGCTGTCCTTCTCTGGTCTGATTCCATGTGAGTTCAGACCCACAGTAGTGTGGTCAATTTTCAATTGCGCTGTGAAATGGCCTGGAAAGCCACCTAACATAAGGACAATTGCCAGTGACCCAAGGAATAAAAACATTCTTTGCAGTATTTCAATCCTTTTCTTTCACTATAATACTATCCCGAGCTTCCTGAGTAATCTATGGATGGATTTTCTGACTGAGATCTTTTTTCAATAGAGTATATTTTCATGAAGATTTTGAAATGTTTCTTTAGATATTTCCCATTGTTTATTTACCACTTATAGCCTATTTTCCCACTCTATTTTTAGATTAGATTCCCTACAGTGTGGAAACAGGCTCTTTGGCCCAACAAGTCCACACCGCCCCCTGGACCATCCCACCCAGACCCATACCCATACCCCTATAACCCACATACCCCTGAACACTGCGGGCAATTTAGCATGGCCAATCCACCTAGCCTGCACAGCTTTGGACTATAGGAGGAAACCGGAGCCCCTGAAGGAAACCCATGCAGACATGGGGAGAATGTGCATACTCCACACAGACAGTTGCCTGAGGCTGGAATCGAACCTGGGTCCCTGGCACTGTGAGGCTGCAGTGCTAACCACTGAGCCATTGTCCCACCCCATTTAACCAGCTCTCCCCTCACACTGTGTAATTGGCTGTGTTTAAGTGCAAGATTCTTGTTTGTGATTGGAGTATGTAATTTTCAAACTTAATGGCTATGTTCACTGTTTCCCAGTGGGTCTTTTACCATGGCATTGTTAATTAACCCTGCTTCATTGCACAATACTAAATGTAAAATAGCTTTCTCCCTAGTTAGTTCTATGACATATTTCACCGGGAAACTGTCATGAAAATGTTCTACATACTCATCTTCCTTACCACGTTTCCCAAGTTTAATAGATTCTGAATCTATCTTCACCTGAATTCTCCTCTCCCTCTGCTAGCTCTGCACCCTGGCCATATTTGCTGATGCACTGTTTTGTTTGCACTCTCAGTCCCTTCCCTCTATTTTCTGGCTACCATTGCATATATCACTATCCTGCACTATTGTCTTGGTCTTTGAATTAAAACTTCCAAATCCCTGTCACATGGATTCTCCGAGATAATAAAATGTGAGGCTGGATGAACACAGCAGGCAAAGCAGCATCTCAGGAGCACAAAAGCTGACGTTTCGGGCCTAGACCCTTCATGTGCTCCTGAGATGCTGCTTGCCCTGCTGTGTTCATCCAGCCTCACATTTTATTATCTTGGAATTCTCCAGCATCTGCAGTTCCCATTATCTCTGATACATGGATTCTCCTTCTGCTTTTTCTTTAAAACTTTCCCTACTGCCCGAGTTAAATCACTCAACAGGACACTGATCTTTATTATGGTTCAGGTGAAGATTGTTAAATTGCACAATTCGCTGTTTCCCCAGTAGTGGTACCAATGAAACCCATGTTTTCTACATCAGTTTTTCAACATTCTGATGCTATTTACCCTATGCTACTTTGCACATCAATCAGGAAGTAAAAAATGCTAGTACTTTTGGGAATTTGATCTTATAATATAGTTCCGAGATGTTCAGATTCCTTCAGCAGGACGTCCTTCCTCCCACTCCAAGTTGCTTTCCAATCCATGAACACTTCTGCAGGGTTTGGGATTCAAGCTCTTGGCTACAAAGAATTGTATCCTAGTGACCTCCTTCCACAAATTGTATTGTTACCACATTTGCATTCCTTTTTGCTTCCCATAGTTTAATGGTTCTGTGCAAAATGATGCCATGGTCATCCACCCTGCAGTCCCTGATCTCATCCTCATGAGCTGGAAAAATTTTATATCTTTTGGACAGTTGCAGGGGTGAACGTTCCTTCTTTGCAAACTCCTGGGTCCCCATACGTGCCTTACACACAACTCCACGTACATGTCTGTGAGGACAGACAGAATCTGAAGTACCTAAACTAAGGATTGTGACTGTCTCCTGGGACAAAGTGCCATTTACTGTTCTAATCCTTGATGTATCATTGTGTTTGAAGCTCAGAGACCAGCTGATTAACACTGAGCTGAGTTTCCTCTCACTGGAGATACATGCTGCATTTGTTGTTGCCATAGTTCACGCTGATATGCACTGACTCCAACATGTTGTAAAAAATCTACTAATTTCAAAAATATACTTTATTCATAAAAAGTATGTTTTGTAAGTATTCATAGTCACAAAGCACAGTTTGGTTCTGTATAGCAGCATAGCAAGGAAATAAACTGCATTCTGAGGAAGGGTTACCAGACCCAAAACATTAACTCCGTTTTCTTCTTCACTGATGCTGCCAGACCTGCTGAGCTTTTCCAGCAATTTTGTTTTAGTTCCAGGCTTAGAAGTATCCCTAACTATTATCTATTGTTATAGTGAATATGTTGACTAATAGAACCATTCATGTAATACTTTTAAATTGCAATATTTCTATTCCCCTCTACCAATTTAAACTAATGCCACCATTCAGAAGAATAAAATCTCACCAACTTGTCAGTTAGCAGCTCAATTAATTCATGTTTTTGAATATTCATGTCTTACTGGAGGCTGAAAGAGGTATTACAAGCAGCACCTCCTTTCTCTGCACTGAATTTCCACCTGTGCATCATTGCCAAGTTAGCACTCATTCCTCCTTACATTCACCGGCGGCACAGTGGCTCAGTGGTTAGCACTGAAGCCTCACAGCACCAGGGACCCGGGTTCGATTCCCACCTCGGGTGACTGACCGTGTGGAGTTTGCACATTCTCCCCTTGTCTGTGTGGGTTTCCTCCAGGTGCTCCGGTTTCCTCCCACAGTCCAAGGATGTGCCAGTTAGGTGGATTGGCCATGATAAAATTGCCTGTAGTGTTCAGGGGTGTGTGGGTTATAGGGAGATGGGGCTGGGTGGGATGCTTCAAGGGGCGGTGTGGACATGTTGGGCCGAAGGGCCTGTTTCCACATTGTAGGGAATCTAATCAATCTTGTCACCCCAAGTTTTTGTCAAACGTACCTGTTTTACTAGAGAGCAGCTGGTTTGTAGTCTGCATGAGTACTGTACTGTCATATCCTCAGAGGCAATAGCATCCTCTGAAGTGTCATTACTATACTGGACCCTTTTCTCTAGTTACCAGTAGTTCGGAGGCTCCCACTTCCCTTTTCCAAGAGGCATACACTTTGAGACTTGATTGATGTTGAGTGGTAATGGTGAATGGAGTGGTGGGTATGTGAAGAAGTGTGAAGACGAAGAGAACTGAATGTACCTGCAAGAAAAGCTGAAATGAGGTTATGTCCTGGAGTAGGTTTCAGATGGCTAAGTAAAGGGTTACGTCGATGCTAACACCAGGATGTAGGTGAATATATACAGCTTTCCTACTCTGAAAGGTCAGTAAGCCTCTTTCATATATTGAAATGAGTATGACTCCACTGTACTGGTGCTGAGGACCTCAAGGATAATGTACAGCCATGCGTTATCTGCAGGAAGATATCAGGAGAGAAGAATATCTCCCAATGTCTTCCGGTAAATTAAACATTTAGAACATAGAACATAGAACATAGAACATAGAACAGTACAGCACAGAACAGGCCCTTCAGCCCACAATGTTGTGCCGACCATTGATCCTCATGGATGCACCCTCAAATTTCTGTGACAGTATAATAAGTAAAAACTAAAGCAAGGAAAACTTCGAATGACTGGACTTCATTCCGTTAATTCCTTCCATTGTGTTCTCAACTCCGTTCAAATTACATTTTTGGAGTGCCCCTTAACATATGTGAATTGGGATTGCCTCATACAGATCATCATCAAACGCTTAGAGAGACGATGGCCCAGTGGTGTTCTTGCTAATCTATTAATCCATACGCTTAATATTCAGTGGACCTGAGCACAAATCCCACTCTAATGGTGGAATTTGTATCCAATAAAATAAAGTCTGGAATTAAGAATCTACTGATGACCATGAAACCATTGTTGATTGTCACAAAAACCCATCTCTGATGTCCTTCTGGGAAGAAAATTTGCCATCCTCAACTCGTCTGGCCTACATGTGACTCCAGACCCATAGCAATATGGTTAACTCTCAGTTGCCTTCTGAAATGGCCTAGCAAGCCATTCAGTTGTACAAATCACTACAAAGTCTCAAAGAAATGAAACCAAGTGCATAATCCAGTTGACCCTGAAAAATCCTCTTCACTGACATGTGGGGGCTAGTGCCAAAATTTGATGAGCTTTCTCACAGATTAATCAAGCAACAGCCTGACATGGTCATACTCACAGAATAATTTGTCAGACAATGTCGCAGACATCACCATCACCAGGCCTGGATATGTCCTGTCCCACCAGCAGGACAGAACCAGCAGAGGTGGTGGCACAGTGGTATACAGTCAGGAGGGAGACTTCCAGTTTCCGTGAAGACATTTATTTCAACATTTATTCCGAATGTCTCACTGTATCGTGGCTTCAGTTTAAACGTGGGCAAGGAAACTTCCTGCTCACTGTCACATAGCATCCTCCTTCAGCTGATGAATCGTTACTCCTCCATGTTGAACAATATTTGGAAGAAGCACTAAGAATGGCAAGGATGCAAAATAGTCAGCAATACTACTAAGTGAGCTGGTTGGGTCCTCAAGGATAAAGCTGCTAGATTGGATCTGTGGAAGTGGTGAGGGAAACAACAAGATGGAATAATATATTTGACCTCATCCTTACCAGTCTGCCAGACACAGATATATTTGTCCATGACAATTTCGGTAAGAGTAACCACTGCGCACAGTTGTTATGGAGAGCAAGTCCCTCCAACGCATTGAGAATAACCATTATGTTGTGTGGCATTATGACTGTGCTAAATGGAACAGATGTAACAATTTAAGACTGGGCATCCATGAGGCACTGTGAGCTATCAACAGCAACAGAACTGTACTCCAACACAATCTGTAATGAGTTCACTGACTTGCTCGCTGAGCTGGCTTGTTTTCATTCAGATGTTTAGTCACCATGCGAGGTGATATCATCAGTGCAGACTCTGATTAAGTGATGTTATTCTACTCTATTTGGAATTTATACTGTATGATCCATTATGGTGACTAGTGTCATTTTCAGTTTTGATGTGGATGGGTTTGTATATAGGGTTCAATTCTAAATGTTTGTTGATTGCATTACATGTGGAGAACCAGGCCACTAGGAATTCCTATGCCTGTCTATGTTCGGTTTGGGCTACGATGGTTACCTTGTCTCAGTTAAACTGATGGCTTTCATTGTCTGAGTGTACCAATGTTAAGGAGAGTTTGTTGTGCTATTTCGCTGCTAGCTGATATTCAAGTATTCTGATGGCTAGTTTCCTTCCTGTCTGTCTGATGTAATGTTTGTGGCAGTCGTTTTGTAAACCACGTTGGTTCTGCATGCTGTGAGAATGGGGTGTTTAATCCTTTGTCGTAACGTGGCTATGGGCTGTGTGCTACAATGATTCCTAGTGGTCTTAGGAGTCTTGTCAGTTCTGATATGTTCTTGATGTATGGCAGTGTGGCCAGTTTGTTAGGGCATATTGAATCTTCCTGCCCAAAGCCACTCTACAACACACAAAGATGAAAAACCCTATTCCCACAACATGCCGAACCAATGTGGTTTACACAATACCGTGCAACAACTGCCACAAATATTACAGCAGACAGACAGGAAGAAAACTAACTGTTTTCTTAGAATACATGAACATCAGCTAACAGCAAAATGGCACAACAAACTCTCCTTATTAAAGGTACACTCAGACATACAGCAGATGAACCCTGGTTCAACAGACTGCAGGAGGGCATGCCAGGAGCAGCACAAGGTACACGTGATGAAGACAAGGTGCTGAAGCCTCCAAACCAGACTTACATTCATGCCAAACAGCATAAGCAGCATGTGATGGAAAAAGCTAAGTGATCCCATATTCAATGGATCAGACCTAAGCTCTGCAGTGCAGTCATGAACGGTAGTTAATAATTAAACATGTCACTGAGGAGGACGCTCCACTTATATCCCTGTTCTTAAGGATGGAAGCCCACTACATCAATTCAAAAGAATGAAGATTTCGCAGAAATCTTCAGCCAGAAATGCCAAGTGGATGATTCACTGAGGTCTCCTTCGGAGGTCCCCAGTTTTACAGATACAAGCAATTTGATTCACTTCATGTGACATCAAGAAACGATTGTAGATGCTGGAGACTTCAAAGGCTACGGTCACTGCCAACATTTCAGAAGGTGAGTTACTCACCACAGTATTTCTAGCCTATGATCTGCTGTTGTAGCTACTGTGTTTATGTGGTGGGTCCAGTGGAGTTTCTGGTCAGTGGCAACCTTAAGGATGTTGATCGTGGGATAATTCAGTGATGGCAACATCATTGTATGTCAAGGGATAGTAATTAGATTGTTTCTTATTGGTTGTAGTCATAGTCTGGAATTCCTATAGTGTGAATGTTACTTATGACTTTCAGCTCTTGCCTGGATATTGTTTTATTTGAACATGGTGTACTTCAGTATTTGAGGAGTCACAAATTGCTGAACATCGTGTACTCGTCGGTGAACATCCTCACTTCTGAACTTATGATAGAGGAAACGTCATTGATGAAGCAGCTGAAGATGTTTTGGCTGAGAGCACGGCCCCGAGGAATGGCCGCATAGATGTCCTGGAGCTGAGATAACTGACATCCAACAACAAGAACTATCTTCCTATTTGCCACTTATGACTCCAACCAGTAGAGAGTTGACCCTTTAATACCATTGATTCTGGCTTTGCTAGGGCTCATTGATGCCACACACTGTTGAATGCAGGCTTGATGTCAAGGCCTGTCACTGTCACCTTGCCTCTTCAAGCATTTTGAACCAGGAAAAAGCAAAGTTTTGAACTAACGCTATAATGAGATCAGGAGCTGAGTGGCCCTGGTAGAATTCAATCTGGGCATCACTGATCAGGCCATTGCTGATATTTGCTGCTTAAAAGCATTGTTGCTGATGACTGACATCATTTTACTGATGATCGAGAATAGAATGATGGGGCGGTAATTAACTGAGTTGGATTTATCCTGATTTTTATATACAGATGTACCCGAGCAATTTTGCATATTGTTGGATAGATGCCAGTGTTGTGACAGTACTGGAAGAGCTTGGCTAGAGGAACGACAAGTTCTGGAGCACAAATCCTCAGCAGTAGAGCAGCATGGTGGCACAGTGATTAACACTGCTGCCTCACAGTGCCAGGGACCCAGGTTTGATTCCAATCTTGGTTGATTATCTGCACGGAGTTTGTATGTTCCTTCTGTGTCTTTATGAGTTTCCTTTGGGTGCTCCGGTTTTCTCCTACAGCCCAAAGATGTGCTGGCTCGGTGGACTGGCCATGTTAAAAAAAAAGGACTGTGGTATCCCAAGATGTGCAGGTTAGTTGGGTCAGCCAAGGTCAAAAAACAAGTGTGGTATTATGGGATGGCTCTGGGTGGGACCCTGTATGGAGGCTACAGACTTGATGGGCTAAATGCTGTTTGGTTGCATCACCAAGTTGACATTTCATTTTTAGGCTTACTTGGTACTGCTCTAGCAACCCCTCCTGAACTTGCCAGTGAGCCAGGATTGATCCTCTAGCTTGATTGTAATAGTTGAGTGGGTATAGGCTGAGCAATGAGGTTGTATATTGTGCTGGTGTACATTGCTACTGCTGTTGATGGACCAAGGTACCTCATGGATGCCCAGTCTTGAGTTGCTAGATCTATTTGAAGCCTGCCCATACAGCATGGTGATCGCACCATACAATACAGTAGAGGTTATACTCATTGTGAATGCAGGACTTTGACTCCATAAGGACAATGCAGTGATCATGCTTGCCGAAACTACAAAGAACAATACAGCACAGGAACAGGTCCTTTGGCCCTCCAAGCCTGCGCTGAGACATTTTGCCTTTCCATACTAAACTATCTTCAGTTACAGGATCCATGCGTCTCCATTCCTTTCCTGTTCATTTATTCATCCAAGTGCTTTCTGAATGCTGCTATTGTAATACTGTCAGAGACAGATGCATTTGCAACCAACAGATTTGTGAGGATGAGGTCATGTACATTTTTCCCTCTTGATTTTGTCCTCACCACCTACTACAGACCCAGTCTGGCTGCCATGTCCTTTAGGATCCAACCAGCTTGATCAGTCATGCTGCTGCTGAACCACTCTTAATGATGCACATTGAACAGTGTATATTTTGTGCCCTTTCCACCCTCAGCACTTCTTCCAATTGTTGTTCAACTTGGAAGACCACTGATTAGTAGAAAGAGGACAGTATGTGGTAATCAGCAGGTGCTTACCTTGTTTAACCCATGTTTAACCTGAAGCCGTCAGATTTAATGGGGCCTGGAGTCAATGTTGAGCAATCTCAGGGCAACTGCCTGCCAACTATATACCATGTTGCCACTGACTTTGTTGAGCCTGTCCTGCCAGTGCGACAGGACATATTCAGGGCTAGTGATAGTGGTGTCTCAGAATTGTATATAAGGTATGATTCGGTGAGTACAACTGCCTGACTAGCCTGTGAGACAGCTCTCCCAATTTTGACATTAGCCTCCAGATGTTAGTGAGGAGGACTTTGCAATATCAACAAGGCTGTTTCTGCCGTTGGCTTTTCTGGAGCCCAAGTCAACACCAGGTGGTCTGTCAGTTTCATTCCTTTGAAACTTTGTACAATTTGTACAACTGAAGGACTTGTTAGTCCATTTTGGAGGGCAATTGAGAGTCAACCACATTGCTGTGGGTCTGGAGTTACATAAAGGCCAGACAAGATAGGCAATCATAGCATCTGTGATGTCACTGTTGGGATACTGTAGGTAGCTTTCTGTATTGAAGAACAATGTTTTGGATGCTTGCTAATTGCCGCTGCAGAATCCATGATCAATATTAGATCTAATTCTGCTGCTGGAAACCATTTATTAAATAATACAGACTGGGCTAAAGTTACATCAGAAACCAATTTAAGATCATTGGTCTGGTTTGCTGTTTGATGCATTTGTGTATGTTAGAAGCTGCATGCATTATAAAACACAGGCCCTATTTAATGTCTGCAAAAGGAATTTGTACGCATATTTCACCCTTTTCATGACAGAGAAATGGGATCATGGAGACTGCTAATATCTGTTGCAATATCCTGACCAATCAGCATCTATTTAGTCTGAGAATTTAGGTTGGCAGTCTTGCTACCTATCCATGCCAATATTGATCCAAATAATCAGTACACTCCTCTCATGCTCTACAGATTGGTGAACCTTTTTTCAAGTGAGTTTTTTTTCGTGTTGTAACCCTGATGAATGCAAAACAAAAAACTTCAACTTGTTGTTTCCTTTTGGCAAAATTTAACTATAATACTACATAAAAATGAGAGGTTTACACTGTTGCAATGAAGGCAGTGTGCCTGTTCTGGGAGAGTTTAGAAACCAACAAAGGATAATCAAAATATTGATTAAAAAAGAAGAAGAAGAAATTAGTCAGGAATATGAAATAGATTATAAGGAAATTTAAACAATACAATAATACAATACAATATAGCTCAGGAACCGGCCCTTCAGCTCACCAAGCCTGCACCAATTCCTGTCCTTATTTAGACCCATTACATATTGCCCATTTACAAACTTACAAAGAGGATAGTAGCTAAAATAAATGTTGGTCCCTTGGAGGCAGAGAAATGATCATGAGATTGTGCAGGGAAATTAACCAAATATTTTCTCTGGCCCTCGCAGTAGCAGACATAAATTACACATAATGGAGGACGATCAATTGGCTCATAAAAACAAACAGTAAAGGGATTAATATTAGCAGAGAAAAAAAGTATCAGACACATTTGGGGAAATAAAAGCTGAAAAATCCCCCAGGACTTGACAATCACATTTAGGCTTACAAACTTATGGAAACATTTTAAAGGAATTTTTAACAATAGATTTATAACATCACAGCATGATCTGACGGATTCGACATCGCTTCTCGAATTTATTAAATTTATTAAATTTTGTCAAATTTGTTTGAGATTTTGAGCCTTTAATTTTAGGGGAGCCAGTAGATGTACTGTACCTAGTTTGCCAAATCACATTTACATAGAACATAGAGCATTACAGCACAGTAAAGGCCCTTGGCCCTCGATGTTGTGCCAACCTGTCATACCGATCTCAAGCCCATCTAACCTATACTATTCCATGTACTTCCACATGCTTATTCAATGACACTTAAACGTACCTAAAGTTGGCAAATCTACTACCGTTACAGGCAAAGCGTTCCATTCTACTCTCTGAGTAAAGAAACTACCTCTGACATCTGTCCTATATCTTTCACCCCTCAATTTAAAGCTATGCCATGCTCGCCATCACCATCCTTGGAAAAAGGCTCTCCCTATCCACCCTATCTAACCCACTGATTATTTTGTATGTTTCAATTAAGTCACCTCTCAACCTTCTTCTCTCTAATGAAAACAGCCTCAAATCCCTCAGCCTTTCCTCGTAAGACCTTCCCTCCATACCAGGCAACATCCTAGTAAATCTCCTCTGCACCCTTTCCAAAGCTTCCACATCCTTCTCATAATGCGGTGACCAGAACTGTACACAATACTAAGAGTGCGGCCGCACCAGAGTTTTGTACAGCTTCACCATAACCTCTTGGTTCCGGAACTCGATCCCTCTATTAATAAAAGCTAAAACACTGTATGCCTTCTTAACAGCCCTGTCAACCTGGGTGGCAACTTTCAAGGATCAGTGTTCATGGATACCGAGATCTCTCTGCTCATCTACACTACTAAGAATCTTATCATTAGCCCAGTACTTTGCCTTCCGGTTACTCCTACCAAAGTGCATCACCTCACACTTGTCTGCATTAAACTCCATTTGCCACCTCTCAGCCCAGCTCTGCAGCTTATCTATGTCTCTCTGCAACCTACAGCATCCTTCGTCACTATCCACAACTCCACCGACCTTAGTGTCGTCTGCAAATTTACTAACCCATCCTTCTACGCCCTCATCCAGGTCATTTATAAAAATGACAAGCAGCAGTGGACCCAATACCGACCCTTGTGGTACACCACTAGTAACTGGTCTCCAGGATGAACATTTCCCATCAACTACCACCCTCTGTTTTCTTTCAGCAAGCCAATTTCCGATCCAAACTGCTATATCTCCCACAATTCCATTCCTCTGCATTTTGTACAATAGCCTACTGTGGGGAACCTTATTGAATGCCTTGCTGAAATCCATATATACCACATCAACCGGTTTACTCTCATCTAACTGTTTGGTCACCTTCTCAAAGAACTCAATAAGGTTTGTGAGGCACGACCTTCCCTTCACAAAACCATGCTGACTATCCCTAATCAATTTATTCTTTTCTAGATGATTATAAATCCTATCCCTTATAACCTTTTCCAACACTTTACCATCAACTGAGGTAAGGCTCACTGGTCTATAATTACCAGGGTTGTCTCTACTCCCCTTCTTGAACAGGGGACCCACATTTGCTATCCTCAAGTTTAAGATACTAAATTAGGTCTCAAGAAATTAGTATAATATTTTAACATGGATTATTTAACAATAGGAACAGAGGAGTGATAAATGGGGCATTTCCAAATTGATAGCCATTAATTAGTGGGGCGCTGTAAGGATCATTCCACACTGTCAGTTACTTACAATCCATGTTAATGATTTAGACAATAATCTGAGAAGAATGCATCCAAATTTGTTGATGTCACAAAACTTTATGATAATGTATACTGCAGGAGGACACTAAGCAGCTGCAGAGATATGGACACATTAAATAAATAGAAAACAAATTGACAAATGAGTCTAAAGTAGAAGTGTATGAGTTTTATTTTGATGGCAGTACAAATATAGACTATATTTATAAAACAGGAAGAATGTAAATGTTTATTTTAAAGACACTTGGGTATTCATACGAAGTTAACATGCAGATACAGCAAGCAATTTGGAAGGGAAATAGTATGTTGGCTTTTATTGTAAAGTGAGTTAAGTACAAGAAGAAAGAAGGCTTACTCCAATCATAGAGGGCTTTGGAGAGATGACACCTGAAATGCTGTCTCAATTTCTAAGGAAGGATTTATTAATCTAGGAGGTACTATCAAACTGGTTTTTAGGATAAAAGGATTTTCCTATGATGAAATACTGAGTATATTGTTATATTCCAGCTGACCTTTAGAACAATAAGAAATTATCTCCTTGCAATATTTAAAACTCCAAAAGGGCTTGATAGGGCAGACACTGAGAGATTGTTTTCACTGATTGAGAAACAAAGTTATGGAATACAATTCTTTCTGCTATAATGTGATAGTTGCGCTCTTGTACGACCTTACACTATAGAAAATCATGCAATTAAAATAACAGGGATTATGGAAATAATAGGGTCGGGGCAGACCACCAAAAATATTACTGAACTTCGAAAAGAGTATAGTAGTTAGTCTGACACAAAAGATAGCACAATTTAAATAAATGTTAGATTCATACTTAGTAATGAAATAATACAGTAAATTTAACACTTTACCATGAAAAAATTTGAAGATATCTTGATGAGAGAGGAGGATAATTTTGTGGTTGCTGAATTGTTAAGGCAGGGACTGAGAGTCATCATCACCATCATCATCACCTTCAGGTGCAGTTCTAGTTACAGGGTTAGGTCGAAAAATAGTTAATCCAGTAGTTCTTTTTCGGAATGGCAACCGGTGACGAGTGGTGTCCCGCAGGGTTCAGTGTTGGGGCCACAGATGTTCACCTTATACATTAATGATCTGGATGAAGGGGCTGGGGGCATTCTGGCAAAGTTTGCCGATGATACGAACAGAGGTGGACAGGCAAGCAGTACTGAGGAGGTGCGGAAGCTGTAGAAAGATTTAGACAGTTTAGCAGAGTGGTCGTGGAAATGGCTGATGAAATTCAACGTGAGTAAATGTGAGGTTTTGCACTTTGGAAAGAAGAATATAGGCATGGACTATTTTCTAAATGGTGAGAAAATTCATAAAGCAGAAGTACAAAGGGATCTGGGAGTGTTGGTCCGGATTCTCTAAAAGTTAACTTGCAGGTAGAGTCCGTGATTAAGAAAGCGAATGTAATGTTGTGTTTTATCTCAAGAGGGTTGGAATATAAAAGCAGTGATGTGCTTCTGAGATTTTATAAAGCTCTAGTTAGGCCCCATTTAGAATACTGTGTCCAATTTTGGGCCCCACACCTCAGGAAGGACATTCTGGCACTGGAGCGTGTCCAGCGGAGATTTACACTGATGATCCCTGGAATGCTAGGTTTAACGTATGATGAACGGCTAAGGATCCTGGGATTGTATTCATTAGAATTTAGAAGGTTGAGGGGAGATCTAATAGAAACATACAAGATAATGTATGGCTTAGAAAGGGTGGAAGCTGAGAAGTTGTTTCCCTTAGGCGGGGAGACTAGGACCCGTGGGCACAGCCTTAGAATTAGAGGGGTTCAATTTAAAATGGAAATGAGGAGACATTTCTTAAACCAGAGAGTTGTGGGCCTGTGGAATTCATTACCATGGATTGCAGTGGAGGCCGGGACGTTAAATGCCTTCAAGGCAGAGATCAATAAATTCTTGATCTCACAAGGAATCAAGGGCTACGGGGAGAGTGCAGGGAAGTGGAGTTGAAAAGCCCATCAGCCATGATTAAATGGTGGAGTGGACTTGATGGGCTGAATGGCCTTACTTTCACTCCTATGTCTTATGGTCTTAAATAACAACTGCAGCACCAATTACACTGAATTTACAAATGTAATAGTTTGTTTTTAAGAATCTGATGAATGAGATGATAAAGGGGAGTCAGTAAATAAGTTACACTTGGATTTTCCAAAAGCATTTGATAGGGTTAACGTGCAAGGTAAGGGCTAATGGAGTTGTGGAAAATAGAGTAGTACAAATGAAAAATTCGTTCGTCCCAGAGAATCAGAGAACAGGAATAACAGAGCATTTTCAAGTTGGCAGATGCAATTTAGTAGGCTGCTGCAAGGAACACTTAGAGTCTTAATCAAGAAGCAAGTGTAGTTCAGTCAAGTTGACTGATGCTGCAAAGTTAGGACAGAATGTAAATGAAAAGGAAAACACAAAGATGTCACAAATCAAAATAGCCAAGTTAAGCAAGCAGTCACAAGGTGTCAGGCAGACCAAAATGTGGGAGAGTGTGAGGTCAATTTCTTTGGTAGCAAGAATGGAAAAGCAGTTTATTTTAAAAAGGCGTGAAGCCTCCAAATATTGATAATCTGCGAAACCTGAATGAAGCATAACATAACAATAGCATGCAGGTACTGCAAGTAATTAAAGAGGAAAATAGAATTTTAGTCTTTATTGCAAGGTGATTGAAATACAAGAACAAGGAGACCTTGCATCAATGGTTATGGTGAGGCCACACCAATAGTATAATATAGATTTTTGTTGAAGACAGTATAGGGATGATCCACTAGGTTGGTCCTTGAATAAGACCATTTTCCATGATAAGAGGCTGAATAAATTGGGTTTGTACTCTCTGCAGTTTAAAGGAATGTGATGTGACCTACTTGAAACTTAAGGGGCTTAATATGTTGTTTCCACATTGAACATGTGGACATAGTTACAGAAGAATAAGGGGTTTATTGATTCTATGTTTCTTCATTCTGAGATTGGTGATTTCATTTATGACCTGGTATTCACTACCGTCAAGAGTGGTAGATGCTCTATCATTGATCATAGAATCCCTACAGTGTGGAAACAGGCCCTTCAGCCCAACAAGTCCACATCAACCCTTGAAGCATCCCACCCAAACCCATCCCCTTATAACCTACCTAAGCTACACATTCCTGAACACTACGGGCAATTTAGCATGGCTAATCTGCCTAACCTGCACATCTTTGGACTGTGGGAGGAAGCCGGACCACCCAGAGGTAACCCATGCAGACACAGGGAAAATGTGCAAACTTTACACAGACAGTCGCCCAATGCTGGAATTGAACCCGGGTCCCTCGTGCTATGAGGCAGCAGTGCTAACCACTGAGTCATTGTGCAAGGCTGAGGCAAATGTGTAGTACCTCACAGATAAAAACGGTACGGAGAATGGGCCGGAAAATGGAGTTGGGATAGCTGATCAGCCAAGATTGTAGTGAATGACAGAATGAGCTAAAGAAGGTCCATGCTCTCCTCCTCCCATTTGTTATGTTACTATATACTTACGCTGTAGTTGAATTAAATTCTATTCAGGCACGGAATGTGGGTGACTCTGAGCCAGTATTTATTGCCCATCTCTAATTGCCCAGACGGCTGTTAAGATTCAAACACATTGTTGTGGATCTGGAGTCCCATGTAGGACAGACCAGATAAGGATTACAGATTTCTTTCCCAAAAGGACATTAGTGAACCAGATGGGGTTTTCCGACAATCAGCAAACGTTTTACGGTCGTTATTAAACCCTTAATTCCAGATTCTGTATTGAATTCAAACTCCACCATCTGCCATGGTAAGATGTGAACACTGGTCCCCAGAATATTAATTGAGTGTCTGGATTAGTACTCTAGCAATAATATTACTAAGCCATTGCCTCCCCAAATGCTGTTGTTTTGTAGCTGTCAGGCTTTGTAGTTTAGATGATATGGTCTGGAGCAATTTCAGGCATCTATGTGAATAATGCCCGGCTTTTAAGAGAGAAAATGAATGCAGATCGTTGAAGCATTGCAGAGTGTATGAACCGAAAATGCCGGATGCTTTGGAAAATAACCTTTAATGTGACATTTAGACATTGGCAAATGTTTGTGGTTGACAAAGAGCAGAAAATAAGATTCAGACCAAATATTTTTGATCTGAATATCACCCTGATAAAGCTTTATTGATTTGTAAAACTTGTTTGTGGTGTTAGTTGTGCAGTTGATTTTGCAATAATCAGTATGGTTTTCTATGAAATATAAAACTGTCACTGGAAGTCTGATCGTGATAGCATTGTGAATGTAAAACGAACTCTAAATTCAGGAAAATAACAATACAGCCAATCTTCTAGATTGCTGTAGCCATCAAGAAATGTTACGTTCCTCATGTGTCTTCCTCATGCCAAGGGTTGAATGCAGTGTTGTATCAGTCGCTCCAACTATAAACAACAGTATTTTTGCAAAGGTGTTTTGTTAACACATATATAAAGGTCCCATTCTTTCCTAGATGACTAGGCACAAGTTGCTTCTTCGGAAGAGTGCCCCAGGATGTGCCACTTAACTTGTTGGTGTCAGCCTTCAGAGCCATTGCCCTCTTGCTGGAATCATCTGCTTTTGCAATTGTTTCAGGTCTTATGCATTCTGCGACATTTGCTATTGACGCTAGGCAAAGCTGATGACAGTTTCTCTTATCTCTTGAGCTGAGCAAAGTATGAAGGGATGGTCACTGGTGTGTATTACCTGCTGTTTCGACACAAACAGCCTTAAACAGAAAATCCATCATATTGCAGCTAGCAATAACTCAAAGATGCTTTTGTCCTGTTGAGGAAATTCTGTACCCCAAGGACTTTAAAAGAAACATAGATTAGGTCAAAAATCTTGTATTCAAATTAAGCTAATAGACTTATAAGCATTGCTTTGTTAGTATAAGAAGATTTTTCATCAGATAATTGGTCTGGGCATTTTGCGTAATGGACAGAATGAAATAAAGTCTTTCTTTGTAAATCTCACTGCTTCATGTTGCACTCATCCATCTCAAGGGTATTTTTCTACGATTTTATAATATTAGATTCAAGATTTATCTCTTGTTTAGGTCTTTTTGGTTTGGTGAGTGTAGTGATAATGGGAACTGCAGATGCTGGAGAATCCAAGATAATGAAATGTGAGGCTGGATGAACAGCAGGCCCAGCATCATCTCAGGAGCACAAAAGCTGACGTTTCGGGCCTAGACCCTTCATCAGAGAGGGGAATGGGGTGAGGGTTCTGGAATAAATAGGGAGAGAGGGGGAGGCAGACCGAAGATGGAGAGAAAAGAAGATAGGTGGAGAGGAGAGTATAGGTGGGGAGGTAGGGAGGGGATAGGTCAGTCCAGGGAAGACTGACAGGTCAAGGAGGTGGGATGAGGTTAGTAGGTAGGAGATGGAGGTGCGGCTTGGGGTGGGAGGAAGGGATGGGTGAGAGGAAGAACTGGTTAGGGAGGCAGAGACAGGTTGGACTGGTTTTGGGATGCAGTGGGTGGAGTGGAAGAGCTGGGCTGGTTGTGTGGTACAGTGGGGGGAGGGGACGAACTGGGCTGGTTTAGGGATGCGGTGGGGGAAGGGGAGATTTTGAAGCTGGTGAAGTCCACATTGATACCATTGGGTCGCAGGGTTCCCAAGCGGAATATGAGTTGCTGTTCCTGCAACCTTCGGGTGGCATCATTGTGGCAGTGCAGGAGGCCCATGATGGACATGTCATCTAAAGAATGGGAGGGGGAGTGGAAATGGTTTGCGACTGGGAGGTGCAGTTGTTCGTTGCGAACCGAGCGGAGGTGTTCTGCAAAGCGGTCCCCAAGCCTCCACTTGGTTTCCCCAATGTAGAGGAAGCCACACCGGGTACAGTGGATGCAGTATACCACATTGGCAGATGTGCAGGTGAACCTCTGCTTAATGTGGAAAGTCATCTTGGGGCCTGGGATAGGGGTGAGGGAGGAGATGTGGGGGCAAGTGTAGCATTTCCTGCGGTTGCAGGGGAAGGTGCCGGGTGTGGTGGGGTTGGAGAGCAAAATCTCCCCTTCCCCCACCGCATCCCTAAACCAGCCCAGTTCGTCCCCTCCCCCCACTGCACCACACAACCAGCCCAGCTCTTCCACTCCACCCACTGCATCCCAAAACCAGTCCAACCTGTCTCTGCCTCCCTAACCTGTTCTTCCTCTCACCCATCCCTTCCTCCCACCCCAAGCCGCACCTCCATCTCCTACCTACTAACCTCATCCCACCTCCTTGACCTGTCAGTCTTCCCTGGACTGACCTATCCCCTCCCTACCTCCCCACCTATACACTCCTCTCCACCTATCTTCTTTTCTCTCCATCTTCGGTCTGCCTCCCCCTTTCTCCCTATTTATTCCAGAACCCTACCCCATCCCCCTCTCCGATAAAGGGTCTAGGCCCGAAACGTCAGCTTTTGTGCTCCTGGGATGCTGCTGGGCCTGCTATGTTCATCCAGCCTCACATTTCATTATCTCTGATCTAGTAGTTCTGAGTTTGAGCTCCATAGAAGTCTTGATGGCTGACAAAGGTGCATTCAGCATGCAAATTTTTGTATTATGTGCTATTTGCACTTGTTAGGAGCAGAAAAGATTCCTAATCAGTCATATGATGAAAAGACAGATAGAGCTCTGACAATAACTCTTCCCAGATCTGGATTGTAACATGCACATAAAAGTATGATTTGTCTCAACAATTCTGTTTCCCTGAGTAATCTGTAACATGCCACCACCTCTTATTTAAACAGACCCTTTGAAATAGTTGTTATTGTATATTTAGAAAACAGACTGAAGTCTGCATGGTTGTTGCACAGCAGACAACAGTTATTATTGGTCCATGTTGAAATATAGCAACTTAACATTAAGAATCTTGCCAGGTCTACAAGACCTGAAGTAAATTATGAAATAATTACAAACCATAGTTTTTTAAATATATATTTAAAATTGTCTTTGCTGCCACCGAACACTTGATTCAAGTTGACTGCATTTCTGTGACATTCCAATCAACAGTTATCAGGACAGAACTCAGAAGGCATGACTCACCCTGGAATCTCTCTCATTCCATTGTGTGATCATTGCAGTCAAAACCAATCCAAAGAGCAGCGAATGATAGAGGTCCCCAGAATGATCTGACAAGCAACAAAGAACTATCAAAACTCGTTATGCACCAATGGCACTAACAATCCAATATTTATCTTAACAACAAATAATGATTTTTGAGAAAGGACATTGAAATCACACAAATAATTAAACTTATTCATCGTTAATAAGCCTGAGATGAGCCAAACTCCTGGCCTTTGAAAAAAGATTTAATTTTACCTTTTCTGGGCTCGTATTTATTCTGGTCAAAAGTTGGCTTGCAATTAATATCACTGCCTGAAAGCTGCAAGATCCCCTACAGTCCTAGCTAATAGGCCAATCTCTCACCAAAGATATTTCTCTGAAGGCTTCTGTTTCGCTGGAGAAATGGACTGAATTTGTATACAGTGAATACAGTGTGGAGCTGGAGGAACACACAAGGTCAGGCAGCATTAGAGGAACAGGGAAGTCGATGTTCAGGGTCAGGACCCTTCATCAGGCTGCTTGCAGCTAAGAATTACATAAAGCTCAGAGGACCTTTGCAGAGGAATCACCTTCATTCCTTCAACAAATTCTGTGCACGCTTCGATGAGTCCTGAAGAAGGGTCCCAAACCAAATGTCGACTTTCCAGTTCCTCTGATGCTGCCTGACCTGCTGTGTACCGTTCGCTCCACACTCTATTGATTCTGACTTCCAGCATCTGCAGTTCTTGCTATCTCCTAAGTTTGTAAACTGGTCGTATTTTTCTATCCCTTCCTCAACATTAAAAGAAATTCTGCCACCACAGCCAACTGCTCCCACCTGAATGTGAGTTACAGAAAAGAATTTTCATGGAATGCTGATTTACTTGATTCAGTAAAAACAAACATGTAAATTAACAGACAGACCTCTGATCTTTATGTAATTCTTAATTGCAAGCACTTCTGTCTTCTTTTCACTTCTTTGAACGAACAAAGAAGTACAACACAGGAACAGGCCCTTCAGCCCTCCAAGCCTGTGCCGACCATCATGCCCTAATTAATCTAAAAGCAAACCTGCCGTTTTTAGATCCATATCCCTCTATCCCCTCCCTATTCATGTACCCATCTAGGTGCCTCTTAAATGTCTTCAATGTGCCCACTTCCATCACCTCTTCGAGTGGTGCATTCCAGGCTGCTACCGCTCTACGCATAAAAAAATTTCCTCACACATCTCCCTTAAATATTCCCCCTCTGATCTTGAACCTGTGCCCCCTTTTAATTGAAACTTCAACCCTGAGGAAAAGCCTCTGACTATCCACCCGATCTATGCCTCTCATAATTTTATAGACCTCTATCTAGTCTCTTAGCTGCAGTCTTTCCAGTGAAAACAATCCTAGTCTTTTTAACCTGTGTGTGCGTGAGAGGTGGGGGTGGGGGCGTGCCGAGTTGAAACCAAAAATACAGCTTTTTAAAGTTTTTTTTTAAAAGACTCTAGTGTGTTTATTGCTGGTCATTTAAAAATTGGACTTAACAAACAGAGAGTTTGCTACGACCACATCAGAAACAATTGACAAAATGAAAAGAGATAAAAACATTTTTATAAAACCTCTGCTAATGGACAGAAGCAAATAATTTTCTTTTAATTAATGTATCTCACTTCAATAAAAGCCATAGGTTGAGTTTTATGTCATCCCC
Source organism: Stegostoma tigrinum (assembly GCF_030684315.1). NCBI lineage: Eukaryota > Metazoa > Chordata > Chondrichthyes > Orectolobiformes > Stegostomatidae > Stegostoma > Stegostoma tigrinum. Next base: position 62,697,691 of record NC_081358.1, on the reverse strand, counting down.
ACCCCCACAACAAGATATGTTTTCATTGCAGGGCTGAGATCATAAAATGCATTAGGTGGTTAGCCCCATAATGTGGAAGTGGGTAAGGCAACCACTTGCCCATTCATCCACCCTTAGGTCTATTGAGGCTCTTGTCTGGACAATTTTTAACTAATTAAAGTCTTTAATCCACCTACAGTGCCAAAACACATTGGGCACTGGCACCAACGGGAAGTAGAGAATGAAAAAGCAATCTTTGTACAAACATTTTGATGAATAGGAAGGAATGGTGTTGTTCACCATTCAGGGAGGGTGCTCTGTGTGCATTCCCAAGATGTTACTCCTTGATTATGTCTTTCAACATGCTCTCCAAACCTTACACCTCCACCCCAGTGAAGGCTTCCCAGTGCTACTCCATCTAAAACCACAGACTTAGTCATTTTCAATGCTCATGTCTTCATCATGGGGCCTCTCTGCAGTTCCAGCAGCACTCATTACTGAGCTTTTCCATTGCTTAATTGCACAATCAAATTGGCTGGCAGCACTTGGGGGCTGGATATCCTCCCACAGGTCTAATCCTCACCCGATTAAGGCTTCTTGGTGTTCCACATGACTATGGGAAACCTTGTTTAAAGCCTGTTGTTTCAGGAGCAATGTTTCTTCCAGAGATGGGATATTGAGCAGTGTGGACCACACCCTTGTCCCATCAATAAAATTCATCCACACTTCAGGAAATTAGTTGGCATCTCAGAGATGTATTGTATTTCATCATGACAGCAGAAATGAGAAAAATACTATTCAAATTATTTACTATACAATAACTCCATACTTTGAATACTGCATTCCATTCTTTTTAAATAAGACATCAAAACTTTGAATGTCATGTGTGGAAGAGCTGTGAGACTCACTGGACGTATGATAACAAAAAATCTGGAAAAATTTGATCTTTATAGCTTGAATGGCACCATTTGACAATGAGGGCAGCATATAGATAAAAACTGAAATACATTAAGCTAGAAATTTTCTCTAAATTAAATTGAGACAGCAGAACTAAGGGACAAAAGTTTTAATAAGTAATAAATAATTCTAAAAACTGGTATCAGGGAACATGGAAATGTGATTAATGTGTGAGCTAAATGCCTAAATAGATCACTGCTTAAAAATGTTGATGATATAATTGATGGATGTACTGAAACCAGCTGAATATTTCTCCTCATGTGGAATTATCTTGAGATTTGTGCTTAGAATGCTTCAATGCCAGATTTTGACCACAAAGTAGTAGATGTTCAAGTTGGTGACCAGGTGTAAACCTGACATTGCGAAATCATTCACTTGTATCAAAATGGCCGGATGATAATTTCCAAAGAAGTAAAGAGAAATGAATATTGAAAGGTTTCTGTAACAGATGGTTGATCCACAATGCCAATTTTACACCCTATAAGAATAACAACTCCTGACAAGTATGAAAATGTGACCTTCATTGAATCTGACTTTTGACTGATTTGGAATGAAAGGACATTATTCTGTCCATATTTAATAACCAATCTCTATTGCAACAGTTGTAACCCAATAATTAAATCTATAGTTCTGTTTGCCTGTTTTGTTCTTCTTTGATTATGTGCCAGAATCCCATCGTGCTAGGGTAATAAAGTTCATGCAAACCTTGCTGTAACAATGAGAAAGAAAAAAAAGGCAACTACAGATTTTGATTGTGGAGTGTAGTTTCATTACAGTAGCTACAACTTAAGAGAAACCATGCAGGCAGAGAGTTGTAATTCAGGGTAAAAAATACAGCACTATATACATCAACCATATTTTATTTGCTGTAACATTCTGTAGTTGAGAAAATCTTGAGAGGTAATGATTTTTATTTGCTACACATTTAAGTCCCAAAGTTAACATACAGTTTGAATAAATGCATTTTTTAATATTTAAAAACACACGTGTGGTTGCCTGGAAACTTTGCCCACTGATTGTCAACTTTCTTTCAGAAATGAAAAGGAAGATTGAGCTTCACGGTCAGCTTTAGTCTCAGAGTAAAAAAAGGTCTTTCTGTGTTTAAAAACAAGTGTCTAGCCAGTAGATAATGGTGGTGCTTCAGGTTATAAATGATGCATTTTGTTCACGATGGCTTGATAATAGCATCAGGAAAAAAAGTTCATCGCTCCCTTATCAAAACAGGGTGACATTTTCTTCTCAACTGGAAATTCCATATCACATCCCTCTTGCTTTAGGTGCAATCAAACTAACCTGCTCCTTTAAAAACTAACTTGACAATGGATTTAGCATTAGTGGAAATTATTTCTGGAGGCAAGTGTGGAAAGAGAGAGAATGACAGCATTATGTTATTGCTTTTTTTTAACATACAGTGCAAAACAAATGGGCAAGGGACAGAGTCGCTTTGTGTTATCTGAGCTGCATCTGTTCACAATGGGACATTCATCAGCGCTGTAGAGTGTCCTCAGAGAGATGGAGCAGACCCCTGAGTCTTGCAGCAGATGATGATCTTATCAAAAAGCCCTCTTCAATCACATCATCAGTTCACTGCTGCCAAGTCTGTGGCATTTCGTATTGAGTGTTCTGGAGCTTTAACCAGTGGAATAAAATATTTATTAAATCTCACTGATTCCCACAGTCTTCCCTTTATCTTCCTCATCTTTTCTGGTGAGAAATTTGGATGTGTCTCTAGGAAGCACAGAACTGTAAAGCTTTACATACAGCTGTGACAAAAATTCAGTATAAAGCCAATGAATTTAAAATTCAGTTCTTAAACACTGTAGAAAAAGCCTCCATTGTTCATTTTATGCTGCTAGGGTATAATATAGACTGGGTGTGTTTGAAGACATTAGCACAATGTATCATACTGATGCCAAAGAGGATATTTACCATGTATGAGATGGTAAATCATAATCTATAAAGTTTACAGTAACCTGAGAAGATAGCCCTCTCACATGTTCGAGCATTTTTTCCTGCTATATTAAGCATACAATTTATTCAGCTCACAAAATTAATGTACGATAATTGAAACAAAAGTATAGATGACCCATCTAGATTCTGTGGAACATAGAACATAGAACATAGAACATTACAGCACAGTACAGGCCCTTGGCCCTTGATATTCTGCCGACCTGTCATACCGATCTGAAGCCCATCTAACCTACACTATTCCATGTACGTCCATATGGTCGTCCAATGACGACTTAAATGTGCCTAAAGTTGGCGAATCTACAACCGTTGCAGGCAAAGTGTTCCATTTCCTTACTACTCTCTGAGTAAAGAAACCACCTCTCACATCTGTCCTATATCTTTCACCCCTCAATTTAAAGCTATGCCCCCTCATGCTCGCCGTCACCATCCTAGGAAAAAGGCTCTCCCTATCCACCCTATCTAATCTTCTGATTATTTTATATGTTTCAATTAAGTCACCTCTCAACCTTCTTCTCTCTAACGAAAACAGCCTCAAGTCCGTCAGCCTTTCCTCGTAAGACCGTCCCTCCATATCAGGTAACATCCTAGTAAATCTCCTCTGCACCCTTTCCAAAGCTTCCACATCCTTCTTATAATGCGGTGACCAGAACTGTACGCAATAATTCAAGTGCGGCCACACCAGAGTTTTGCACAGCTTCACCATAACCTCTTGGTTCCGGAACACTCTATTAATCTCTATCCCTCTATTAATAAGCTAAAACACTGTATGCCGTCTTAACAGCCCTGTCAACCTGGGTGGCAATTTTCAAGGATCTGTGTACAAGGATCTCTCTGCTCATCTACACTACCAAGAATCTTACCATTAGCCCAGTACTTTGCCTTCTGGTTACTCCTTCCAAAGTGCATCACCTCACACTTGTCTGCATTAAACTCCGTTTGCCACCTCTCAGCCCAGCTCTGCAGCTTATCTACGTCTCTCTGCAACCTACAGCATCCTTTGTCACTATCCACAACTCCACCGACCTTAGTGTCGTCTGCAAATTTACTAACCCATCCTTCTACACCCTCATCCAGGTCATTGCAAATGACAAACAGCAGTGGACCTAACACCGACGCTTGCGGTACACCACTAGTAACTGCTCTCTAGGATGAACATTTCCCATCAACTACCACCCTCTGTCTTCTTTCAGCGAGCCAATTTCCAATCCAAACTGCTATATCTCCCACAATTCCATTCTTCCGCATTTTGTACAATAGCCTAATGTGGGGAACCTTATCGAACGCCTTGCTGAAATCCATATACACCACATCAACCGGTTTACTCTCATCTATCTGTTTGGTCACCTTCTCAAAGAAGTCAATAAGATTTGTGTGGCACGACCTTCCCTTCACAAAACCGTGCTGACTGGAAGGTGTGCAAGAACTGCCAGTTTTCTTCCCTTTCATCCTTTAAAGGAATGTCAACTCTACTGGCAAACCCAGCATTTGTTCTCTATTTCTAATTGCTTTCAAGTAGTAATGGTGAGTGCCTTATTTGATGAGCCCATCTGGAATAGGAAAATCCACAGTGCTGTTCTGGATGAAGTTACAATATTTTGATCTAGTGTCAGTAGAGAAAAAGCAATATTGTTTTAAGTCAGAGTAGTATGTTACAAGCAGGTGGTGGTGTTCCCAAGATTCTGTTCTCCTTGACTTCATAGAATACAGAGGTCATGGGTTTAGAAGGCAAGATTGAAGGAGTTGATGAATTGCTGTAGTATATCTTGGAGGTGGTCCGCACTGCTGCCCAAGTGCACATGATGGAGGAAGTGAATTTTGAAGGGGATTCTTGAGTGGCTGGCTTTGTCTTAGTTGGTGTCAAGCTTCTTGAGTGTTGGTGGAGCTTCAGCCCAGACAAGCAGACAGTAATCCATCACACCCCTGACTGGACAGACTTTGGGAAGTCAGAAGGTGAATTACTCTTCAGAATTCCCAGCCTTTGACCTACTCTTGTAGTCGCAGCTCTTCTGTCGTTAGTCCCATTAGATTTTTGGTAAATGGTAATCCTCAGATTTTTGACAGTGGGTCAGTGACATAACATTGCTAAATGTTGAGGGGAACAGGTTAGATTCTTTCTTGCTGGAATTGTCACTAATTGTCATTTGTATGATATAAACATTTGACAGGCCAAACGTGAATGGTGCCTAAGTCTTGCCATGTATGGAAATAGACCACTTCCACATCTGTTTAGTCACGAATAGTAAATAACACACTGAATCCTTCACTGAGATTATGAAATAAGCAGCTAAAAATAGCTGGTCTTAGGATACTACCCTGAGGAATCTCCTGCAGCAATATAATGGGACGACAACTGCAATTATCTTAGCTTTATCTTGGTCTGACTTCAGCTGAGGGATCCTTTTCCCCTGATTCCACATACTTCAATTTTGCCCAGGATGACTCAATGTTAAGGGAGTCATTCCCATCTCACCTCTTGAATTCAGCTCTTTTATACATTTTGAGATCTAGACCAGGATCTAAGTCAATCTGGTAGAAACTAAGTGTTACTCAACAGTCAACGTCTTAGAGTGCACCATTGACCAGAAACTGAAGTGGACTAGCCATATAACCACTGCAGCAGAGGCTAGGAATCTTGAATAGTATAACCCACCTCTTGTCTCCCTAGAGCCTGCCCACCATCCACAAGATGTAAACCAGGAGTGTGATGGTTCCCCAATTTCCTGGATGAGTGCAGTTCCAAAAACACACAAGAAGCTTGATGCCATGCAGGACAATGCAGCCCATTTGATTGGCACCACATCTATAACCGTCTATTCCCTCACCATCAAAGCAGAGCAGTAGCATTGTGTACCATCTACAAGATGCATTGTGGAAATTCTGCAAGGTTCCTTCAACAGCACTTTCCAAACTTAAAACTACAGCATCCTGGAAGGACTGGACAGCAGGTATGTAGAGGCACCACAACCCACCAAGCCTGCGCACTATGGGCAGTTTAGCATGGCCAATCTACCAAACCTGTCCATCTTTGAGCTTAGAAGGAAACAGGAACACATGGAGGAAACCCACACAAACACGACAAGAATGTGCAAACTCCTCAAAGACAAGCACCCAAAGGTGGAATTGAATTTGGGTCCCTGATGCTGTGAGGCAGCAGTGCTAACCATCAGAGTTCTAGCTGTACCAGAATAGCTTGGTTCATGATGTAAAGAACCGAAAGAACATTGGAGCTAGAAAAAAACTTGGGAGCCAGTTATGGAGCACAGTGGTCAGTTCTACAGCTGGAATATTGTCCATGCTCATTGCTTTTTTGGTATCCATTGACCTCAGATATTTCTTAGTATTATATAGAATGAGTTAAATTGTCTAAAGACGGGTACCTATGATCGTGGGAAACGTCTTGAGGAGACCAAGATGGGTCATCCAATCGACATTTCTGGCTAAAGATGGATATAATTACATCAGTTTTGTGTTATACACAACGTTTTGGGCTCTTCAATATTGAGAAAGGGGGTAATTTGTGGATGCTCCTCCTCCTTCTAGTTGTTTAATTGTTGATCATCATTCACAACTACATGTGACAGGGCTGCAGATGTTAGACAAAATCCTTGGTTACAGATTGCTTAGTGCTTTCTATCACTTGCATGCAGTTAGAATCATAAAATCCTTAGTGTGGAAACAATTCTGTGTTGTAGATTCATCAATTTTTCAGCTTATTTTGTTTTTGGTACTCCTTCTAGCATGTTCTCTGCACTGTTCGTTGATCCAGGTTTGATATGCCTAGTGCTGCTCCTGACATTCTCTCCAGTATAAATTATTGGATGTCAGATTTGATTCCCAGATGTGATGGTGATGTTATTGTGGGGATATGCTGGACTGTGGTTGATTGCAGTTCTGCCGCTGCTAATAGTCTATAGTATCTCATGAATGTTCAGTTTTGAGCTGTGGGCCTGTTCTAAATCTATCCTATTTGCCAGTTTGGAGGACTTTGCAGAGTTGTAGGGTCAAAGGTTGTTATTTCTGAGGCCTAGGTCAATGCCGTTTGGTTCATTTGCTTTCATTCCTTTTCCACTTTTCAGAAGCAGTTTGTTGCAACTGAGTGACTTGTTAGTCTTGGCATTAAGGGGAAAACATATTGCATTTAAATTTGGAGTCAGCATGTTGGCTAAACAGAGTAAAGATTTACCTCTCTAAAAATCTCTGGCCAACCATGTGTTTTTTTTAGAAAAAGCAAATAGTTTTTATGTCTACTCTAGCCTTTATTTCAAGATTTGATTGATCAAAGTCAAATCCAGCTGCCAATTTAGGATTTAAATTTCTGCCCTGAAACATTAGCCCTGGCATCTAAATTACTGGTCCAGTGACATCATCGCTGTGCCACTATTTTCACCTTTCCCTCTCCACTGCCACCTGTCTTTGAAGTGTGAGAAACTTCACTTTCAGCTTTAAAGAATATCAGTGTTTTGTTGGCAGGGTGAGGTAGAAATGATTAAAACTCTGGACTTTCCTCTGTAAATGCCATGATAGAGTACTATCAGATAGATTTTTATTCTTTTTCTGAAGAAGGGTCTAGGCCTGAAACATCAGCCTTCCTGCTCCTCTGATGCTGCTTGGCCTGCTGTGTTCATCCAGCTCTACACCTTGTTATCTCAGATTTTTATTCTACACAATTTTATACATGCTGTGATATTACATTTGAAAACATCTGACAATTTGTTCTGTAGACATTAATGGAACATGCGCCATTCTTATTCTCTGTAAACATTCATGTTGTTAATCTGTGATCATGCCAAAGCATTGATAGGAACTACTAATACTTATTAGCAGAGAAAGAAACACAATTACTCATGCATACAGCCTTTGCTGGTTTTAGGGAGCTCTGAGAGTAAAAGTGAGAATCTGTCAACTTTATTTTAGTGAATCTGACGAAACATTTACATCAGTGGAATTGAACACACTAGCACTTTGGATATTCATCCATAAGGTGTTTGATTTAAAATGTACTAATTTTGAAAAGTGTAGCACACTTTTGCTCTGTTACTTCACCATCAGAAATCTAAGAAATCTAACTACTTTATAAAGATTTGAGTGCTCTGTAATTTTTGTAAATAACCCCTACAACAAAAATAAATCCCTCTTTTATAAGACCAATGTGTCTCAGGCCTGTATTATCTCTATTTGAATTCTACTTGATAGTGTGGCTCATGTATTGGTTGCTCACTGTATACAGTCTATTCCAGAAAGTAGAATAACCTCCTTTCCAAGACGTTTCATTAATTTCTCATAAATTTAACACAGGACATCACTAATACTTCCCTGTTCCTTAATATTGTCTGTGTATTAAATTATGAGAGCAAATTTGTTATTAATTTGTTGTAATTTGGCATTGTGATTGAATGGTAAATTAAGTAACAGTTCACAGTGACTGGAAAATTTCAAGTTTGGTTTTTGCAGCAGTTAAAGTTAATTATCTACTTTGTTTCTACTCCACAGAGACTTTAATATCAGTGCTTCCGGAGGTAGTTGAAGTGACCATCTCAACTAGCAGAATGCTTCATATATGCATATAAATAAGGGGTCTATTTCATCAGTAAGGAGTAGTCTTAAAACTGTGCTTAGAGTGGGGGCTTCACTATGGTTACCCTTTTGGTGAAAGCCACTTCATGAACTGAAAAGGCCACAGAACATCCTTCAAAATTCATAAGGAAGGATACTGCCTCCGCTGAAACTTTCCAGCCAGTGTTCAGCTTCCAGGGTGTGCAAGTTTAATCTGGCAACAGATTTGTACTGTCTGTTTTCGGGTGGGTATATGCCTGAAATGTAAATAAGCCTCATGATTTAATAGTTTAGACCTTAAATGCCAAACACATTTACTGCATACCGCACCCTTCTGTTGCTTGGGAAGCCAGTAAAAATCCTCATTTTTCTTATTCAGAGTAGGTGTCTGATAGAACTTGAATTTGAAACACAACAGTATTCATTTAATATGAATGCAAGAATAAACTAATTCATTCAGAAGTTGTGAATAAATTGGGGCCGAATTTACAACTGACTAGTTAACATGTTGATCCTCACGGTGTCTGACATACTCCTCTTCTTGCAATTTGAAACCCAACCTCAATCAACCGACTGCATACTAATTATTCATTTGTTACCAAATATTCAACTCCAGTTGTGGTACAGATTTGTTTAGGAGCAAGTGACCCTTATTGTGTCAGCAGTGGTGTTTTCGCATTCGGGAAATAGTGTGAAGCGGAATTTTAAGACTCACATTGCAATAATTGATCCATTAAATTAAAAAAAAATACATTTAAAAAGCACATGGTACTTGCACTACAGGCATGTAACAGCTTCATGTGTGGTATGTGACTCCTCTGCAATTACTAACTGATCAAGTTCTAATGATCAGGCTAGCGCAGATTCTATACTCATGTCCTCTCAGTGTGTTGCAGCAGAAATAGGTTGTGGCATACAAGACAAAGGGCAGAATAATTCATAGATTGTCACACCATTCAAAACTTACATCACCGTATTTTGTTAAAATCATAGATGGTTGAATCGCAGAATGGGGCCGTTTGACCTATTTTGTCTGTTGGTCCTCTGCAACAGCAATTCATATCATGCATCTTCCCTGTTTTTCTCCATAGGCATACATTAATTTCCAAAAGGAAAAATAAATCATGTCTCTTTGAAAACCATGGCTGAATCTGCCTTTATCAAATTGTCAGGCAGTGTATTCAAGATTCTAATGACTTATGCCCATGTTTAATGCTGTCAGTCTCCCTCCTTTCTTGGGCAAAAAAATGCCAATTTCCAACCAGGTGGGACACTTCCATAAGTGATTGATGTGTTAATTACAAACCTACAAAATTATATGATCAGTGCAATATTTATTTCAAGAATTTAGGATACAAATCATCTGGCCCTGGTATTTGTCAAACTTTAGGTCCAGTACTTTCCTCACACTGGTGATTGTTTACAGTTCACCTCTCCCCATCTTCATTTTCCACTATAATTGGAAATTTTTAGAAGTCTTATATAACGAAGCATGTACAAAATATCAGTTCAAAGTCCTCGCCATTTGTTTGAATTTGATTATAAATTCAAGGACACTGTCTCTAGAGGATAAACATGAGCTTTGGATTACTCTTTTCCCATTCAAATGCTTGTCGAAACTCTTGCTATCTATTTTTGTGTTACTAGCTACCTATTTCTATTTTTGTATTAATAGCTACCTTTCTTATTACTTTCTGCCTATTTGTTATTGTTTTCATCATTCATTGGCAATTGTGTGTCATTCAATAGAACTAACAAACTAAACAGATTTCTAAATCCGGTTAGGACATCCTCCCTCCTGCTGTGTAATTTACTCCTCAATAGATACTGTTACTCCTTCCTTTTTTTAATTCCACATTTTGCCTGAACATCTTGCACCCAGGAATATTTGCCATTCCCCTCATACTGTACATATTCGAGCATATAGACAGTTGTCACATTTCCTCTTCATAACTCATTCACATGATGTGAACTGTGCTGGCTAGCCTACAACTGGCCTTGGGCAGTTTGTAATGAGCTGCTTTATTGAATTTCTGCAGTCCACATTGTGTATTAATACCCTACAATCCTGGTAGGAAGAGAGTTCCAAAATTTTGATTCAGTGAAAAAATGGTAATATTATCCAAGTCACGATGGTTTGTTGACATGGAGGGTAATTTGTAGGCGCTGATGTTAGAAAAATACCTGAGCAGTCCAGACAAGCAAGGTTTTCAGGTTCCATTTCAGGTACGTCCTGAGTTTGCTGACGCCTGCTGGAGTCATAGTAGAGCCACAATAGCTGGCCTTAGTGCTTTGATTTTTAATGACAAGTTCCTAATAATCCCAGTCAAAAGTGAAAATACAGATGACACTATGGGAAGAAACTCTAACATACATTGATTGTTTATAAAAAAAAAAGCAAACAGTTCAGTTCACAAAACTTGAGATAACAAGGTGTAGAGCTGAAAGAACGCAGCAGGCCAAGCAGCATCAGAAGAGCACGAAGGCTGCATGTCAGACCTAGACTCTTCTTCAGAAATGGGGCAAGGGAAGGGGGTTCTGAAATAAATAGGGAGAGAGGGGGAGGCGGATAGAAGATGGATAGAGGAGAAGATAGGTGGAGAGGAGACAGACGGGTCAAAGAGGCAGGGATGGAGACAGTAAAGGTGAGTGTAAGTGGGGAGGTAGGGAGGAGATAGGTCAGTCCAGGGAGGACGGACAGGTCAAGGGGCAAGATGAGGGTAGTAGGTAGGAGATGGGGGTGAGGCTTGAGGTGGGAGGAGGGGATAGGTGGGAGGAAAGACAGGTTAGGGATGTGGGGACGAGCTGGGCTGGTTTTGGGATGGTAGGGGGAGGGGAGATTTTGAAGCTTGTGAAGTCCACATTGATATCATTGGACTGCAGGGTTCCCAAACGGAATATGAGTTGCTGTTCCTGCAACCTTCAGATGACATCATTATGGCACTGCAGTAGGCCCAGGATGGACATGTCATCTGAGGAAAGGGAGAGGGAGTTGAAATGGTTCGCAACTGGGAGGTGCAGTTGTTTTATGCCAACCGAGTGTAGGGTGTTCTGCAAAGCAGCCCCCGAGCCACCATTTGGTTTCCCCGATGTAGAGAAGGCCACAATGGAAACAGCGGATGCAGTACACCACATGAGCAGATGCACAGGTGAACATCTGCTCAATGCGGAAAGTCTTGGGGCCTGGGATGGGATGAGGGGCGAGGTGTAGGGGCAGATGTAGCACTTCCTGCGGTTGCATCGGAAAGTCCCGGGTGTGGTGGGGTTGGCGGGGATTGTGGAGCGGACAAGGGAGTCACGGAGAGAGTGGCCCCTCCGAAAAGCAGATAAGGGTGGGGAGGGAAATATGTCTTTGGTAGTGGGATCGGATTGCAGATGGCAGTAGTGTTGGAGGATGATGCGTTGGATCTGCAGTTTGGTGGGGTGGTACGTGAGGTCACCTGGACATCTGCTAATGTGGCATTCTGCATCCGCTGTTCCCGTTGTGGCCTGTTCTACATCAGGGAAACCAAGCGGAGGCTTTGGAACTGCTTTGCAGAACACCTACACTCGGTTTGCACTAAACAACTGCATCTCGCAGTCGCGAACCATTTCAACTCCCCCTCCCATTCCACTGATAACATGTCCATCCTGGGCCTCCTGCAGTGCCACAATGATGCTACCCAAAGGTTGCAGGAACAGCAACTCATATTCTGCTTGGGAACCCTGCAACCCAATGGTATCAATGTGGAATTCACAAGCTTCAAAATCTCCCCTCTCCCTACTGCATCCCAAAACCAGTCCAGTTTGTCCCCACCTCCCTAACCTGTCCTTCCTCCCACCTCAAGCCCCACCACCCTCTCCTATCTACTAACCTCATCCTGCCCGCTTGACCTGTCTGTCCTCCCTGGACTGACCTATCTGCTCCCTTCCTCTCCACCTACACTCACCTCTACTGGCTCCATTCCTGCCTCTTTGACCTGTCTGTCTCCTCTCCACCTATCTTCTCCTCTATCCATCTTCCATCCGCCTCCGCCTCTCTCCCTATTTATTTCAGGACCCCCTTCCCCTCCCCCATTTCTAAAGAAGGGTCTCAGCCTGAAAAGTCAGCCTTCCTCTCCTCTGACCCTGCTTCGCCTGCTATGTTCATCCAGCTTTACACCTTGTTATCTCAGATTCTCCAGCATCTACAGTTCCTACTATCTCAGTTCACAAAACTTGTTGCATTAATAATTCAGGATAAGAGCTATTCATCGCAGGAAATCTGTATATTTTAAGTCCTTTGAGCCTCAGACCTATATTTCATTTATGTTAAAATCATTAAGCAGCAACAGCGTATCTTTATTTAGCAATTCTTATGTTCAGAACAAAATCTCGGGCATAATTGGATTACCTACTATAAATTATGTTGTGCTACTGTATCTTCTAATATGATTTATAATTTTAGTTTCACATGTATTTAACCATGAGACAAACAGTGAAAAGCTTTTGATCCAGTGCCATTTTGAATAGTGTTAAGAATAGCTTAAAGAAAGCCCATCAGTTTTGAGCTAGCTCATCATCATCATCAACAACACATTTGCTACCATCTCTCCACCACCGCCTCACCAACATTAACCAATTTTGAAGTCACCACTTTTTATGCAGCTAGTCCCAACCGACAAAGTCACAAATCTTCAGGTGCCATCTTTCAGCACTGGGCCTACCTCATTGACATCACCTCTGCTGATGTAACATTGTCGATTCCAATGCCAGGTAGACACCCCAGAAAAGTAAATCGGAGCTCACTCGTTGCCTCTACATGGTCTGTGCTGCCTACTCACCACCCCCTTGAGGTTTGCACTGGGTCCATAGGCTGCCACGAGGTTTGTGCAGGGCTCAGTCATCACTACCTTGATGTCCATGCTGGGCTCACTTGAGTCCAGCACATGCACACGTACCAGATTGTGAACCCTGACTGACAATCTTAAATTAGTTGTTAGTGTAATTCTTAACACATTCAGGATTATAAATTAAATATTGCCCATCACAGAATGGTAGGAGTAACCGGAAGGCAAAGTACTGGGCAAATGGTAAGATTCTTGGTAGTGTAGATGAGCAGAGAGATCTCAGTGTCCATGTACACAGATCCTTGAAAGTTGCCACCCAGGTTGACGGGGCTGTTAAGAAGGCAAGATAATAAAATGTGAGGCTGGATGAACACAGCAGGCCAAGCAGCATCTCAGGAGCACAAAAGCTGACGTTTCGGGCCTAGACCCTTCATCAGAGAGGGGGATGGGGAGAGGGAACTGGAATAAATAGGGAGAGAGGGGGAGGCAGACCGAAGATGGAGAGTAAAGAAGATAGGTGGAGAGAGTATAGGTGGGGAGGTAGGGAGGGAATAGGTCAGTCCAGGGAAGACAGACAGGTCAAGGAGGTGGGATGAGGTTAGTAGGTAGCTGGGGGTGCGGCTTGGGGTGGGAGGAAGGGATGGGTGAGAGGAAGAACCGGTTAGGGAGGCAGAGACAGGTTGGACTGGTTTTGGGATGCAGTGGGTGGGGGAGAAGAGCTGGGCTGGTTGTGTGGTGCAGTGGGGGGAGGGGACGAACTGGGCTGGTTTAGGGATGCAGTTGGGGAAGGGGAGATTTTGAAACTGGTGAAGTCCACATTGATACCATTAGGCTGCAGGGTTCCCAGGCGGGATATGAGTTGCTGTTCCTGCAACCTTCGGGTGGCATCATTGTGGCAGTGCAGGAGGCCCATGATGGACATGTCATCTAAAGAATGGGAGGGGGAGTGGAAATGGTTTGCGACTGGGAGGTGCAGTTGTTTGTTGCGAACTGAGCGGAGGTGTTCTGCAAAGCGGTCTCCAAGCCTCCGCTTGGTTTCCCCAATGTAGAGGAAGCCATACCGGGTACAGTGGATGCAGTATACCACATTGGCAGATGTGCAGGTGAACCTCTGCTTAATGTGGAATGTCATCTTGGGGCCTGGGATAGGGGTGAGGGAGGAGGTGTGGGGGCAAGTGTAGCATTTCCTACGGTTGCAGGGGAAGGTGCCGGGTGTGGAGGGGTTGGAGGGCAGTGTGGAGCGAACAAGGGAGTCACGGAGGGAGTGGTCTCTCCGGAAAGCAGACAGGGGTGGGGATGGAAAAATGTCTTGGGTGGTGGGGTCGGATTGTAAATGGCGGAAGTGTCGGAGGATGATGCGTTGTATCCGGAGGTTGGTAGGGTGGTGTGTGAGAACGAGGGGGATCCTCTTGGGGCGGTTGTGGCGGGGGCGGGGTGTGAGGGATGTGTTGCGGGAAACACGGGAGACGCGGTCAAGGGCGTTCTCGATCACTGTGGAAGGAAAGTTGCGGTCCTTGAAGTACTTGGACATCTGGGATGTGCGGGAGTGGAATGTCTTATTGTGGGAGCAGATGCGGCGGAGGCGGAGGAATTAGGAATAGGGGATGGGGGAATTTTTGCAGGAGGGTAGGTGGGAGGAGGTGTATTCTAGGTAGCTGTGGGAGTCGGTGGGCTTGAAATGGACATCAGTTACAAGCTGGTTGCCTGAGATGGAGACTGAGAGGTCCAGGAAGGTGAGGGATGTGCTGGAGATGGCCCAGGTGAACTGAAGGTTGGGGTGGAAGGTGTTGGTGAAGTGGATGTACTGTTCGAGCTCCTCTGGGGAGCAAGAGGCGGCGCCGATACAGTCATCAATGTACCGGAGGAAGAGGTGGGGTTTGGGGCCTGTGTAGGTGCGGAAGAGGGACTGTTCCACGTAACCTACAAAGAGGCAGGCATAGTTGGGGCCCATGTGGGTGCCCATGGCCACCCCCTTAGTCTGTAGGAAGTGGGAGGAGTCAAAAGAGAAGTTGTTGAGGGTGAGGACGAGTTCAGTTAGGCGGAAGAGGGTGTCGGTGGAGGGAGACTGGTCGGGCCCGCGGGACAGGAAGAAGCGGAAGGCCTTGTGGCCATCTGCATGCGGAATGCAGGTGTATAGGGACTGGACGTCCATGGTGAAAATGAGGTGTTGGGGGCCAGGGAATTGGAAGTCCTGGAGGAGGTGGATGGCATGGGTGGTGTCATGGACATCTGCCAATGTGGTATACTGCATCCACTGTACCCGGTGTGGCTTCCTCTACATTGGGGAAACCAAGCGGAGGCTTGGAGACCGCTTTGCAGAACACCTCCGCTCAGTTCGCAACAAACAACTGCACCTCCCAGTCGCAAACCATTTCCACTCCCCCTCCCATTCTTTAGATGACATGTCCATCATGGGCCTCCTGCACTGCCACAATGATGCCACCCGAAGGTTGCAGGAACAGCAACTCATATCCCGCCTGGGAACCCTGCAGCCTAATGGTATCAATGTGGACTTCACCAGTTTCAAAATCTCCCCTTCCCCAACTGCATCCCTAAACCAGCCCAGTTCGTCCCCTCCCCCCACTGCACCACACAACCAGCCCAGCTCTTCCCCCCCACCCACTGCATCCCAAAACCAGTCCAACCTGTCTCTGCCTCCCTAACCGGTTCTTCCTCTCACCCATCCGTTCCTCCCACCCCAAGCCGCACCCCCATCTACCTACTAACCTCATCCCACCTCCTTGACCTGTCCGTCTTCCCTGGACTGACCTATTCCCTCCCTACCTCCCCACCTATACTCTCTCCACCTATCTTCTTTACTCTCCATCTTCAGTCTGCCTCCCCCTCTCTCCCTATTTATTCCAGTTCCCTCTCCCCATCTCCCTCTCTGATGAAGGGTCTAGGCCCAAAATGTCGGCTTTTGTGCTCCTGTGATGCTGCTTGGCCTGCTGTGTTCATCCAGCCTCACATTTTATTATCTTGGAATTCTCCAGCATCTGCAGTTCCCATTATCTCTGTTAAGAAGGCATACAGTGTTTTAGCTTTTATTAATAGAGGGATCGAGTTCTGGAACCAAGAGGTTATGGTGAAGCTGTACAAAACTCTGGTGCAGCCGCACTTGTAGTATTGTGTACAGTTCTGGTCACCACATTATAAGAAGGATGTGGAAACTTTGGAAAGTGTGCAGAGGAGATTTACTAGGATGTTGCCTGGTATGGAGGGAAGGTCTTACGAGGACAGGCTGAGGGACTTGAGGCTGTTTTCATTAGAGAGAAGAAGGTTGAGAGGTGACTTAATTGAAACATATAAAATAATCAGAGGGTTAGATAGGATCGCTAGGGAGAGCCTTTTTCCTATGATGGTGATGGTGAGCACGAGGGGTCATAGCTTTAAATTGAGGGATGAAAGATATAGGACAGATGTCAGAGGTAGTTTCTTTACTTAGAGTAGTAAGGGAATGGAACGCTTTACCTGAAACGGTAGTAGATGTGCCAACTTTAGGTACATTTAATTCATCATTGGATAAGCATATGGACATACATGGAATAGTGTAGGTTAGATGGGCTTGAGATCAGTATGACAGGTTGGCACAACATCGAGGGCCGAAGGGCCTGTACTGTGCTGTAATGTTCTATGTTCTATGTTCTATTGTATTTTGAGTCTTGTAAGCAAGGACTGGTGGTTATCGTACCCTGCTTGTTGCAAACAGCTGAAGGTAATTTGATATGGTACACCATACACTTGAGTGTATGGCTTCCATACCTGGCAGCACAACAACTCTGAAATCATATTTATTTGAATTTAGGTGCTGTACCTAGACTTTTCATACTTTCAGTTATGAAATATTGTTCTGTAAATGAGAATTGTTACCTGTGTGCAAGAGTTTGTCATATGTTTTTTAACACTAACAAAATGGAAATCTCAAAGAGTCTCAACAGGCCTACTCTTCGTGAAATAGACAGTATTTATCCTATTTTGTTAATATTATCTGTGTTGCTTGAAACTTCTGTGAAGCAGCAATTGTCATCAAATTGCTAATCCGTCCATATATTTCTACATCCCTATGCTGCTGTTTTTCTAGCAAGATTTTCTAAGCCTGGCCTCTTCAGTGATTTGGAGCATTCGATCTCACAAAGAACTCCATTGTAGCTTTGTGACATCAGCAGGCAATAAGACACTTTTTTTCCAGCTTTTGCTACCATAAAGTAATTATAAATACCCAATTTATAAAATAATGAATGGTGAAATAGGTGAGATGAATGAGTTAGGTGAGTGATATGACATCTCTTGTTATTCACTTAGGTGATATAGGCATCTCTGACTAGGTGATTTATTGTCCATCTGAATTGCTTAAAGAGGTTTGTGGTGGTGGTGGTGATAAGCTGCAATCTTGAACTGCTGTAGTTCTTGTATTGTAAGGGCACCCACAAAGCTATTAGGGAGGGAATTCCAGGAATTTGAACCAGCAGTGGAGAATGACTGTACATTTCGTAGTCAGGATTGAATGGCTTTGAGGGACTTGTAGCTGGTGGTGTCTTCATGTGCCTATAGTCCTTATCCTTCCAGATAGTAGAAATTGTGGCGTTGGATGGTGCTGTTGGAACAGGTGTCAAGATTTGCTGTAGTGTATCATCTAGATTTTGTGCACGGTTGCTCCTGTGGTGAAGGGAGTAATAGTTTCTGGTGTTTGATGGGCTGCCATTCGAGTGGTCTGCTTTGTCCTGCATGATGTCAAGTTTATTGTTATTGGGTTGGCATTCAACCAGATATGTGGAGAATATTTCATCATACACCTCTCCTAACTTATGCTTGTAGATGGTGAACTGGCTTTCAGTCAAGAGATGAGTTACTCATTGAAGAATGACTTGCTCCTATGGTTAGTGTTTACATGACTAGTCCAGTTCAGTTTCTGATTGATGGTAACAAGAATTCAGACAATTGATCATGGAAATTCAGTGATGGTAATACAACTGAATATCGAAAGTGAGATAGTTAGATTTTCTCTTATTAGAAAGAATCATTGCCTGGCACATTAAATGAGATGAATGTAATTTGCTACTTGTAAGCCTAAATCTGTATATAATCAGGTCTTGTTGCATTTGGACATTTTGTTACTGAAACAGCCTAAGTGCTGTAAGCTGTGCATCATCCCCAGTTCTGAACTTGAGGAAAGAGGCCTTTGATGTAGCAGTTGAAGATAGTTTGGATGAAAATAGCATCCTCAGATACGCTGAGAGAAATATTCTGGAACCAAGATGATTGTCCTTCAATCGCCATAAGAATCTTTCCTTGGTAAAATGGGACTGTAGTAACAGACCTAGGCCATTCAGCCCATTAAGACTGCCTCACCATTCTATCTGATCATGGCTGATCATCCACTTCAAACCCTTTTTGTCCTACATTTTCCCAATATCCTTTTATAATTGATATTTTGAAATCTGTCAATCTCTACTGTCAACATAGTTCATGACTTAACTTCCATGGCCCTCTAAAGAGAAGAGTTCCAAAGATTCACAGTCTTTAAGATACTTCCTTGTTTCCTCACTTCAATCCCTTTACAGGTGCTTTGCAGGTTTCAATTAGAATGTTCCTTCAAAACAGAGCATGCAGTTCCAGTTTCCAGGATGGCACAACTGTCATAAGACGACAGTTTGGCAAAACAAGACAAACCTTTGTTGCATTTTCTAATGCATTAATATACTTCCTGAGGTGAAAGAATCAAAACTGCACACAGTATCCAAACTATACTCATATACCATTGATAAAAGATTTCACTATACCCATAATTGAATCTTCTTACAGTATAGGCTAACTTACTACTAGCCTTCCTTAAAGCTTGCTTTGAGTACATATTAGCCTTCTCAATGACAATGACAAGGATAATTATGTCTTTCTATACATCTGCAGTTTCCAACCTCTTACCATTTAAGAAATACTTTACAAATCTGTTTCCTCCTTCCAACGTGGATCTACTTACGTTTTTCTGCATTATTTTCCATCTGCTATGTTCTTGCCCAAATACTGAGTCTGTCTAAATTGTCTTGAAATTGCTTCATATCATTGCAGTGCAAACATTCCCATTTAGCTTTGGGCCATCTGTGAACTTTGAATTCAGAAAATATTACATTTGGTCCCAACATCCAAAATCATTGATATAGTGAACATCTGGGGCCTAGGTACTGATCCTTACGGTGCTCCATTAGACACAGCCCGCCTCTGCAAGGTTGACCTGTTCATTCCTGCTATTTATTTTCTACCTATTAAATTCTTAACACATGCCAGTTCATATCTGATACTTTAACTTTGCTAGCCAAACTCCTGGGGGAAGCACTCTTAAAAGCCTTCTGAAAATTCAACTGTGACGTTAACCTACAGTTTTCCATCCCTTTGATTCCCTTTGACTCTGGTTTTGTTTGGATTCCTGGATGACTTGACAAAGACAGGCTTCAGGGTGCCTGTTTTGCGTGTACTGACATACCTGGAAATTTTCCATATTGTTGGGTAACAGCCAATTCTGTGGCTGTACTGGAACAACTTTGTGTGGCTAACTGTGAAGCACAAGTCTTCAGGACCATTGGATGGTCCTTTGCCTTTGCAGTTTTAAGTGCCTTCAAATCATTTCTTGATATCTTGTGGGATGAATCCAATTAGCTAACTTTTTTCCCCCCTGAAGACGGGTCCTGACCCAAAGCATCAACTTTCCTGCTCTTCTAATGTTGCCTGGCCTGCTGTGTTCCTTCAGCTCCACACTTATGTCCATTAATAGCTGAAGACTGGCATCTGTGATCCTGTATCTCCCACTGGAGGCCAAGATGGATCATCCTCTCAGCACTGAGGATAGTTGCAAATGCTTCATTATCATCTTTTGCACTAATGTGTTGTGTTGAGATTCATCCTAGTTGAGAATAGGATGTTTATGAAACCTCCTTCTGTTAGATCTTCCCTTGGTCTTGGTATGGGAATAGTGTAATAGATCTAAGAAATTCATCCCATTCTCCGATTTGCTTTTAGGCATACTCATAACTGAAGTCAGTATGTTCAAAAAACATTTGGATAGGTTTAGAGGGATATGGACCAGATGTGGGCAATTGGAACTAGCCAAGTGGGCACAATGATCAGCGTGGATCAGTTTGGGGCCAAAGGGCCTGCTTCCATGCTGTATTACCCTATGACTCTATAATTGCTCACCTGTCAAATACAAAATTCCAAATCATATATAACCAATCCATGTCGTGGCTACCGTTTCTCCTAGCACCACAGTTTCATTCCCAATATGCTGTCTATTACAATCCTTATTTGACTTGAGATGTGACCTGACTCTTGTGGCTTCCACTGGATCATTAAATGATTTGTTAATACAGTCTAAGTGCGTGAACATTCTGGACTTAATGTGGTAAGTTGTCAGCTCTTATTTATACAGCACTCTTCTGCATGCCTTACTTGTTCAATCCTTTTTATTCTGGTGTTTGGAAAGTACTATTTTTCATACTGAATCTGTGCAAAAATTTCAAAAGCAGAGAGTTTGATGCTGCTGTTTTAATAGGATCTGCTTTCTATGTTGTAGAATTATACAGTACAGAAGAGGCTTTTCAGCCCATTGAGTCTGTACCACCAAAATATACTATTACCTACACCAGTCCCTCTTCCCACTTGAATAAAAACAGAAAATGCAGTTAGGTAGAGCCTGCTGCCTTTTTTCGGATTAGGAGCATAGTTATTAAAAACCCTGATAGTACCTAATAAACAGGTATGAGACAATGCATGGGAGTTAGGACACATAGAACATTATAGCACAGTACAGGCCCTTCGGCCCATGATGTTGTGCCAACCTGTCATACCGATCTGAAGCCCATCTAACCTACACTATTCCGTGTACGTCATATGCTTGTCCAATGATGACTTAAATGTACTTAAAGTTGGTAAATCTACTACCGTTGCAGGCAAAATGTTCCATTCCCTTACTACTCTCTGAGGCGTGAAGGAGTGAAGAAACTCACTTGTCTGGCAGGTACACATCTCCACCACGTCTAGATTTTAAAATCCGAGGTCCTACAGTGGGATAACATTGATGGTGGCACGGTGGCTCAGTGGTTAGCACTCCAGCCTCACAGCACCAGGGACCCAGGTTCGATTCCAGCCTTGGGTAACTGTCTGTGCAGAGTTTGCACATTCTCCCCATGTCTGCGTGGATTTCCTCCGGGTGGTCCAGTTTCCTCCCACAGTCCAAAGATGTGCAGGCTAGGTGGATCCGCCATGTTAAATTGCCTGTAGTATTCAGGGGTGTGTGGGTTATAGGGGGATGGGTGTGGGTGGGATGCTTCAAGGAGCAGTGTGGACTTGTTGGGCCGAAGGGGCTGTTTCCACACTGTAAGGAATCTGATCTAATCTAATCTACATAAGGTGAAAACATCATGGATATTGACATGCCTGTTGTCCAGCTTCAGATGTAGATATAGCAAGTGACGTCCAAAAGTATTGAAGTTTAGTATCAAAGAGTGCAATATATGGAAGTGAAGTGAGGAAGTGGACAGAATAGAATGATAATCGTGATGTTAGAGGTTGCTGTAAAATCTAGAAATATTGGAGGCTTCTATCTCAGTTGCAGCTGGAAAGCTGTATCACCAGTGACAAGTTAAAGCTCAGGAGATTGAAGTCCTTCAGTCACAGCAACCTGAAAGGTCAAATCTGTTGCTTTCTCCTCAAATGCTTCAGTTTAGTTTTTATTTAATTAGAACAATTTGCTCAGTTTGTTCTCAAACATTCGGATCTCTAATTATTTTCGTCCCTTGCTGAAAGTAATTAATAACTCCACCAATCTTTGTGTCATCAGCAAACATACTAGCTCACTATTCCACTTCCTCATCCAAGTCATTTATAAAGATCATAAAGAGCAGAGATCCCAGAACAGATCCCTGCGAAACACCACTGGTCACCGGGCTCCAGGCTGAATACTTTCCATCTACTACCAACCTCTGTCTTATATTGGACAGCCAGTTTTGTATCCAGACAGCCAAATTTCCCTGAATCCCATGCTGCCTTACTTTCTGAATGAGCCGACCATGTGGAACCTTATCAAATGCTTTGCTAAAATCCGTATGCACCACATCCACTGCTTCAATGTGTTTTGTCACATTCTCAAAGATTTCAGTAAGGCTTGTGAGGCATGATGTGCCTTACACAAAGCCATGCTGACTATTTCTAAATCAAACTGTGCTTTTTCAAATAGTCACAAATACTCTGTCAGAATCCTCTCCACTAGTTTGCTCACCACAGAAGAAAGACTGACCGGTCTGTAATTTCCAGAATTATCCCTGTGCCTTTTCTTGAACAAGGGAATGACATTTGCCACCCTCCAATCATCTAGTACTACTCCAGTGGACAGTGAGAATGCAAAGATCATGGCCAAGAGCAGCAATCTTTTCCCTCACTTCCTGTAGAAACAGTGAGTATATCCTGTCTGGCCCAAGTGATGTATCTATCCTCATGTTTTTCAAAATTTCTAGCACATCCTCCTTTCTAGCATCAACTTGTTCGAGCATATCTGCCTGTTTCATGCTGTTCTCAAAAACATCAAGGTCTCACTAACTATTGAATACTGAAGCGAAGTATTCATTAAGGACCTCCCTTACCTCCTCTGACTCCACGCACAAGTTCCGTCCACTATTCCTGATTGGCCCTGCCCTCACTCTGGCCATCCTTTTGTTTCTCTCATAAGCGTAGAATGCCTGGGGTTTTCCTTGATCCTACCCACCAGGGTTTTCTCATACCCACTTCAAGCTCTTCTAAGTCCATTCTTAAGTTCCTTCAAGCCCTGTCCAATCCTTGCTTCCTCAACTTTAAGTAAGCTTCCTTCTTCCCCTTGAAGAGCTGTTCCAAATGTCTTGTCACCCAAGGTTCTTTCACCTTACCATCCTTTCCTTGCCTCAGTTGGACAAACCTATCTAGTAGTACTTGCAGCAACTGCTCCCTCCACATTTTTATCATGCATTTCCCTGAGAACATCTGATACCAATTGGTGCTCCGTAGTTCTTGCTTATTAGCCTAATAGTAATACCTATTAGTAATTTGCCCTCCCCAATTAAATACTTGCCCATCCCACCTGCTCCTATCCCTCTCCATGGCCATGGTAAAGGTCACAGAGTTGTAATCACGATCATCAAAATGCTCTCCCATGAAGAAAGCTGACCTGGCCTGGTTAGTTGCCCAGCACCAAATCCAACATGGTCTCCCCTCTATTCAGCCAATCTACGTATTGAGTCAGAAATCCTTCCTGGACACCTGACAAAATCTGCTCCATCCAAACTATTTGCACTAAAGAGGTTCCAGTCTATATTAGGGAAGTTGAAGTCACCCATGGCAACAATCCTAATACTTCTGCACCTTTCCACAATCTGTCTCCCAATCTATTCCTCAGTGTCTCTGTTGCTATTGGGGTTCCTATAAAAGCTCCTGGTAAAATCACTGCTCCTTTCCTGTTTCTGATTTCCAACCATATTGACTCAGTGGACAGACCCACCTCCATGACCTCCCTTTCTGTAGCTGAATAGATAACAATGTATCTGCAGCCTAAATTCAGTTTGTTACAAGACAGATGAATCAATTATCATATACGCTTCAGGTTACTATATTTCCTTCCAACTTGGAGAGAACATTGCTGGAATAAATTTCTAAATATATTGAAAACTGAGTATGCTAAAGCATGCTGAGCATGCAACACACAATGCAGTCACGCCTAAATTACTCATATAGTGATCTCACACTTGCTATTGCACAGAAGAGACAAGTAGAGTCCATGATTTTCTGACAAACATTGAGAAAAAATCAATAGTAAATGCTTATCTGTAAAAAAAATCAGGTATAACACAAGAACAGATGCATAAATCAGGACGGCATGGTGGGTCAGTGATTGGCACTGCAGCCTCACAGTGCCAGGGACCCGGGTTTGATTCCAGCCTCGGATAACTGTCTGTGTGGAGTTTGCACGTTCTCTCCCTGTCTGCGTCAGTTTCCTCCGGGTGCTCCGGTTTCCTCCCACAGTCCAGAGATGTGCGGGCTAGGTGGATCGGCCGTGCTAAATTGCCTGTAGTGCTCAGGAGTGTGTGGGGTATGGGGGATGGGTCCAAGGGACAGTGTGGACTTGTTGAGCCGAAAGGCCTGTTTCCACACTGTAGGGAATCTAATCTAATTGATCAAACCAGTTGAAAAAAACTTCCTGGTCTTGAGAAGGAGAATCTACATAACCTTGGTGCAATAAATATGAAGAGAATAAATAACTACTACAGAAATCTGTCAACAATCAAAATAAAAGTTAATTAAGTAGGTCATGCAAGATCATTTGGGATTAGTAGTGACAACTTGTATTTATATTTCACATGAAAAAATATTCCAAGTACTTCATAGATACATTTTAAACATGACACAAGCCACAAGATATTAGAGCAACAAAACAAAAGTCTCAAAGATAGCAAAGTGTAGAGCTGGATGAACACAGCAGGCCAGGCAGTATCTGAGGACCAGGAAAGCTGATCTTTCGGTCAGACCAGCTTTCCTGCTCCTGTGATGTTGCTTGGCCTGCTGTGTTCATTCAGCTCTACATCTTGTTATTGCAGATTCTCCAGCATCGGCAGTTCCCACTATCTCTCTCCCCTAAAAGTCTCAAAGAGGTAGGTTAGGGAGTGTCTTAAAGAAGGAATGTGAAGTAGAGATGGAGAGGTTTAGACAGGAAATTCCTAAATTGAGAGCTTAGGCAGCTGAAGTCATATGGTGGCATGATTAAAATAGAGGGTGCTCAAGAGGCTAGAGCTATAATGGTACAGATATCTAAAACAGTTATAGAACTGGGAAAAAAAGCTAAGACAAGGGAAAACTATGGAGCCAGAGCAAATCACTGAGAATAAGAATAATGAGTAAACTGGATGTGGTGAAAACTAGGACATGAGCAACCAAATGAGTAACTCGAGCTTACAGAGAATTGAAAACAGGAGGCCAGTCAGTCATGATTTAGACATTGCAAATCTGAAGGTGACTTGAACGGAGAACTAGGGCATCAAAGATAAAGATATGGATTTTCTTGAGCAGCTCAGTACCTGCAGAAATGCAATGGTGTACAGCAGTCCCAAAGAGTTGACAATTTGAAATTGAGCGTATAGTTCAATGAGTTGAAAGTATTTTTTGCAAAGAGCTGATGCAGAAAGTAGTAAGGTTTGGAAAAGGGAGTGGGATGTCAATGGAGAATGATACTTTCCTCTATCACATAACCTGATCATGATGGCTACCATGAGAATAGCAGGTCATTTGACATGGCAAAGTCAAGCGAGTATCCATGACTATAGTTGGGGAGTATGTCTGAAGCATAAGATTCAGAATATGAGGTTTAGATAGTCAGAAGAAAAAATGTCAAGTTCAGGTGGAGGATAAAAAGTCACCTGGAGCAGAACCTGATGTCAATCTTTATGATCTCAGCAGATCATAATACTGGCCAAGATCCCATAGTGAAACGTGGCTCGACAAATCATAAATTTCAGTTTTGTAGTTGGTTACCAGGCTGGTTATTGTCTGAATATATCCACACGAGGCTACCAATATTCTTTAACACATGAATACAATTTTATACATAAGAAAAAAAATCTATGCATATAAAAAAATTTAGAAAAATCTTAACATAACAAAGCATAGCAATCTATTTCCTAGCAATTTCTATTATAGAACTGAACCCCAGAGAGATATTATTACTATCTCAACTGCTTGATTTCTTAATTCCTTCCATTTCTCCTTCTTGGAAGATTGATGCAGTTTAATGACTTCTATCCAGTTCTGATAGATGAATCTTTTCAATTCTGATGACTTGAACACTTTCATAAAACTCGCAGCCTGGAAACGCAGCAATTTAAATCTTATATCAATTATAACCAAAGATCCACGATCTGGATGAAGGGACTGGGGGCATTCTGGTGAAGTTTGCCAATGATACAAAGACAGGTGGACAGGCAGGTAGTACTGAGGAGGTGGGGAGGCTGCAGAAAGATTTAGACAGTTTAGGAGAGTGGTCCAGGAAATGGCTGATGAAATTCAACGTGAGCAAATGTGAGGTTTTGCACTTTGGAAAAAAGAATACAGGCATGGCCTATTTTCTAAACGGTGAGGAAATTCATAAAACCAAAGTACAAAGGGATCTGGGAGTGTTGGTCCAGGATTCTCTAAAGGCTAACTTGCAGGTAGAGTCTGTGATTAAGAAGGCGAATGTAATTTTGTCGTTTATCTCAAGAAGGTTGGAATATAAAAGCGGTGATGTGCTTCTGAGACTTTATAAAGCTCTAGTTAGGCCCCATTTAGAATACTGTGTCCAATTTTGGGCCCCACACCTCAGGAAGGACATACTGGCCCTGGAGCGTGTCCAGTGGAGATTCACACGGATGATCCCTGGAATGTTAGGTTTAACGTACGATGAATGGCTGAGGATCCTGGGATTGTATTCATTAGAGTTTAGAAGATTGAGGGGAGATCTAATAGAAACTTACAAGATAATGTATGGCTTAGAAAGGGTGGATGCTGGGAAGTTGTTTCCCTTAGGCGGGGAGACTAGGACCTGTGGGCACAGCCTTAGAATTAGAGGGGTTCAATTTAAAACGGAAATGAGGAGACATTTTTTCAGCCAGAGAGTGGTGGGCCTGTGGAATTCATTGCCATGGAGCAGAGGAGGCCGGGACGTTAAATGACTTCAAGGCGGAAATTGATAAGTTCTTGATCTCACAAGAAATTAAGGGTAACGGGGAGAGTGCAGGGAAGTGGAGTTGAAATGCCCGTCAGCCGTGATTAAATGGCGGAGTGGACTTGATGGGCTGAATGGCCTTATTTTGACTCCTATGTCTTATGGTCTTATACACTGCTGGTGCAAAACTGAATCACGTGCTTTCTTGGAAATTATGCAGTTAGGCCACTGTCCCCAGTTAGTTTCACACCTCTTCAAAAGAAGTAATGTTTGCAACACTGAGGTCAAAACCCGTTTACTTCTAATCTAATAGATAAATAGACATGGTATTTGAATACAGTACAGAATGAGGATTTTAATTGTGAAGTGAAAGGGATGGAACAAAGTGACATGATCAAAAGGAAAAAAAATGCCAAAGAAGTAGCCAGAACACAACGCCTGTGGCTGTAATCTGGGCAAGATATGGCTTAGCTTCAGTTAAAGAAGATTTCATCACCCCTCAACTAGCTTTCTGTCAAGGTCATGTTGCCAATGCTATCATCCTTAATAAGTTAATGATTGCAAGGGTTGTTTTCATAATTGCATCTCAGCCCAAGCAAGAGAGCTCCTGTACTTCTGCCAGTCCATCTGTTGTCTCTTATCGATTATCAGAACTTTTAATCTAGGTGCAGGGAGAAGACTAGAAAACCAATGATAAATGGACTGTTGGCAGATCAGCACTGAGAGGAATGAATCACACAGGGAGGAGATGGGCAAATCAGTTCCAATTAGCTCAATAGGTGGCAAGGTTAGCACGAGAGCCGATCTATACTAACCTCTCTTTTTAAGCAATGGTGCAAAGTTAACCATTTTGACTTCCTCAGTCACTAGAACGCTTGCCAGAAAAGGTTTGAAAATGAATGTTAGAGTATCCTTAAATTTCTCCTTTGCTTTCCTTAGTTGTCAGGAATACATTTCATCTGGACCTGAAAATATAAACCTACTTTAAAAATATCCTCTCAGTGCTGATCTGCCAACAGTCCATTTATCATTGGTCTTCTCTCTGCACATAGGTTAAAAGTTCTGATAATCGATAAGCGACAACAGATGGACTGGCAGAAGTACAGGAGCTCTCTTGCTTGGGCTGAGATGCAATTATGAAAACAACTCTTTTTCTGAAGAACGGTCCAGGCCCGAAACATCATCTTTTGGGCTCCTAAGATGCTACTTGGCCTGCTGTGTTCATCCAGCTCCACACTTTGTTGTCGCAGATTCTCCAGCATCTGCAGTTCCCATTATCTCTTAAGAATATTTAAACTCAGTGCATTCTCTCTCAATAGGTGTCTACCATCTGATATATCACACTTCTCCTCAAGGACAATGTCTCCATCTTTGTTTCTGAAGTCAGACGTAGAATATTCAGTAAGAACAATGTCCATATGTTCCACCTCCCCATATAGGCGACATTTTTGGTTTCCAATAGGCCCTGCCCTTTCCTTAGTTTTTTTGCTTCATTCATTCATGGGATGAGGGCTTCACTGGCTAGGCAGCATTTATTGCCCATCTCCAAGTGCCCAGAGGGCAGTTAAAAGTCAACCACATCACTGTAGGTCAAGAATTACGTGTAGGCCATACCAGGTAAGGATAGCAGTTTCCTTCCCTAAAGGGCATTAGTGAGCCAGATAGATTTTTTGTACCTGACAATTGACAATAAATTCATGGTTATCATTAGATTGTTAATTCCAGATATTTATTGAATTCAAATTCCACTATCTGTCATGGCGTGATTCAAAACCAGGTCCCCAGAGCATTTTCTGGGTTTCTGGATTAACAGTCCAGCGATAGTGCCATCAGGCCTTCACCTCCCCTGACGTTGTCATCCTGTTCTTTATAAATCATGTTTGAATTTTCCTTGGTTTTAGAGTTTCAAATGTTTCCATTTCCTTTCCTGGCATCCTTTTAAGTTTCACCCCATGTATTCTACAAAGCTTTAGCTTTCTTGCAGGATTGAACTGTCAGTATCTGGCACAAGTTCCTTTTTTATGACTGCCATACATTGTCTGTTCTTTAATGCTAGGGGTTGTGGTGGAAGGAAGCTCCAGATTGAAGAGTTCCACTCCTGTTTGGTAATGGATTTGTTTTGAAATGTCTCATTGCCCTCCTTGAATACCCTTCCCTTTGCACTGATTCATGTTCAAGTAATTGTTTACAGTTGACTTCTGCAAAACCGTAGTCTCATGAGTGAGACTATCTATTCCCCAGTTCAAAAACCTTTGCTTTGATTTATCTCATCGTATTTAACATGTAAATCTAAAAACAACCAAATGCTTGTCCAATGAAGGCCCCTTTTAATTGCACAATTTAGTTTTCTAGAACTAAATCCAGATTTCAGAAGAAGGGTCCTGACCCAAAACGCCAATTTTCCTGCACCTCCGATGCTGCCCCGCCTGCTGTGTTCCTCTAACTCCACACTTGTCTGACTCCAATATCTGCAGTTCTCCCTAGCTCAGAATTAACCCTTCTCTTGTTGAGTTCATTGGGTTGCACAATAAAATTGTCCTGAAGGCATTGAAGAATTCATCACCCTCTATTTTTAAAACTTATTTTGTTAATAAGCATGGATGAATGTTGATATCAGATTTGTTATAAAACAATTATCTTTCTTGGGTGTATTATTTCTAAATATTTAACAAAATGTTCAGTATGCAGTTACATTGAAGAGAGATGAATAGCAAAATGAACAACTCTTTAGCTTTTGCATCATGAACTTAGAGCCAAAGCCATACAGCATAGAAACAGACCTTTTGTTCAACCAGTCTATACTGACTATGTTCCCAAGATAAACTGGTCCCCACCTGCCAGCTCATGGTTCATATCCTTCCAAACCTTTCCTATTTATGCACTTATCCAAATGCCTTTTAAACATTGCAACTGTACATACATCCACCACTTCATCCGGCGGTTGATTCCACACACTAACTACTGCATGAAAGAAAAGTTGCTCCTAATGGCCTTTTCAGCTCTCACCCTAAAAATATGCCCTCTGGTTTTGAACTCCCACCTTAGATTCATAGAATTAAAACAGGCTATTTTGCCCAACAAGTCCACACCGCACCTCTGAAGAGCATCCCACCCAGACTCATTCCCCTATCCCTGCATTTCCCCTGTCTAACCCACCGAACCTAAACATCCCTACACACTATGGGCAATTGAGCATGGCCAATCCACCTATGCTGCACATATTTGGACTGTGGGAGGAAACTGGAGCACCTAGAAGAAACCCACACAGACATGGGGAAAATGTGCAAACTCTACACAGACAGCCGCCCACAGGTGGAATCAAACCTGGGTCTCTGGTGCCAGTTTTTATTCATCTTGTAAGCTCACCTGACCTTCTGCGACTTTACCTTCTGTATCAGCCTGCCATGAGGGACATTGTCAAGGCCTTACTAAAGCCCTTGTCACAAGCAATCACTGCCATACCCTAATCAATCATCTTTATCACTTGCTCAACGAACCCAATCATGTTAGTGAGACACAAACTATCTACACACCCTTCCCTAGATTCATCATTCACCAACTCCTTCTCTATGGTGAATACTGATGCAAAGTATTCATTTAATACCTCACCTATTTCCTTTGGCTCCACACACAAATTGTCTTCCCTGTCCTTGAGTGGGCCAAGACTCTCCCTGGCTACACTATTGCTCTTTATAAATTTAGAAAAAGCCTTGGGATTTTCCTTAATCCTATTGGCCAACAACTTTTCATGACTCCTTGCTTAAGTATCTTTCAAATTTCCTCATAGTCCATCCTTGCTTCATGTGTTCCCAACTCCTAGCCTTGATAAATGCTTCTTTTTCTCTTTTTGATTAGGTGCACAATATCTCTCATTATCTAAGATTCCCTAAACTTGCCATACTTATCCTTCATCCTTAAAGGAACATGCCAGTCCTGAGTTCCTACCAAATTACACTTGAAAGCCTCCCACGTACCAGCTGTTGACATGCCCACAAACATCTGCCTCCAACCTACATGCTCAAGTTCCTGCCCAATATTGTTGTAATTAGCCTCCTCCCAATTTAGCACCTTCATCTGACAACTACACCTATCTTCATCCATCAGTACCTTCAAGCTTACTGAATTGTGATCACTGTTCCCAAGCTGCTCCCCTACTGAGTCATTGACCACCGGCCAGGTTCATTTTCTAATACTATGTCCAGTACAGCTCCTTTCCTAGTTGGACTATCTACATACTGTTTCAAGAAACCCTGTTGGATGGTCCTTAGAAACTCTGCTCCATCCAAGCCCGAAGCACTAAGCAAGTCCCATTCAATATCTAGGAAGTTAAAATCACCTGCAACAACCCTGTTGCTTTTATATCATGCCCAAATCTGCCTGGAATCTGTTCTTCTATCTCCCACTGGCTGTTGGGAGGGCTATAGTTAACCCCAAACATTGTGATTGGGCCCTTCCTGCTCCTGAGCTCTACCCATATTGCATCACTGTATGAGCCATCCAAGGTGTCCTCCCACAGTACAGCTGTGATATTCTCCCGTAAAATTCTCATTTAAGAACAGAGAACCGTATAGGCCCTTTAGCCTACAATGTTGAGCCAACCTATTATCCTTAAATTGCCCTGTATACCATACATTTTACTATCATCAAATACACCAAGTTTTCCAAAAAAAAGACATGATGCCAGAAATGTTTACCCTAACTCAAAGATAACAGTCATAAACTACTTTCTTCAGGAACTTGCTTTTGTCTCATCACAACAGAAATAATTTCAACGTGAGCAAATGTAAGGTCTTGCACTTTGGAAAAAAGAATACAGGCACGGACTATTTTCTAAACAGTGAGAAAATTCATAAAGCCAAAGGACAAAGGGATCTGGGAGTGCTAGTCCAGGATTCTCTAAAGGTTAATTTGCGGGTTGAGACTGTGATTAAGAAAGCGAATGCAATGTTTTCACTTATCTGAAGAGGAATATAAAAGCAGCGATGTGCTTCTGAGACTTTATAAAGCTCTAGTTAGGCCCCATTTAGAATACTGTGTACAATTTTGGACCCACACCTCAGGAAGGACATACTGGCACTGGAGTGTGTCCAGCAGAGATTCACACGGATGATCCCTGGAATGGTAGGCCTAACGTACGATGAATGGCAGACGATCCTGAGATTGTATTCATTAGAGTTTAGAAGTTTGAAGGGAGATTTAATAGAAACATACAAGATAATGCATGGCTTAGAAAGGGTGGATGCTGGCAGGTTGTTTCCGTTAGACAGGGAGACTAGGACCTGTGGGCACAGCCTTAGAATTAGAGGGGGTAAATTTAGAACGGAAATGAGGAGACATTTCTTCAGCCAGAGAGTGGTGGGCCTGTGGAATTCATTGCCACGGAGCGCAGTGGAGGTTGGGACATTAAATGTCTTCAAGGCAGAGATTGATAATTTCTTGATCTCGCAAGGAATTAAGCGCTACGTGGAGAGTGCAGGTAAGTGGAGTTGAAATGCCCATCAGCCATGATTAAATGGTGGAGTGGACTCGATGGGCTGAATGGCCTTACTTCCAGTCCTATGTCTTATGGTCTTAATTTCATAGAGGCTGATATCCCATCACCAGATCACCCTTTATTTACATGCTGAGCATCACTGATACTGTTCCCACTCTCTCCAGGCCAGCTGTCAGACTGAACAGAACTTCTGATAACAAAGTGTGAAGCTGGATGAACACAGCAGGCCAAGCAGCATCTCAGGAGCACAAAAGCTGATGTTTCGGGCCTAGACCCTTCAGAAGGGTCTAGGCCCGAAATGTCACCTTTTGTCTCCTGAGATGCTGCTTGGCCTGCTGTGTTCATCCAGCTTCACACTTTGTTATCTTGGATTCTCCAGCATCTGCAGTTCCCATTATCTCAGAACTTCTGATACTGCTGTTTATATCTGCCAGCCAAGGCTCCCTGATTAGACCAAATTAACAACCCAATTAAGGAATTCGTATTCCATGAGATCTACCTGGCTGACCTTGTTACAATCATGACACATTCCTTCTCTTTTCTTACCTCACTCACAATCCTCCTTGTAGCATCAAAATCCCACAACATAATCCAAGGCCAGTCCTTTCCTTCCCTCAGCCAAGTTTCTGTAATAGCCATGATGTTCCAGTCCCATGTTCTAATACATGCTCTGAATTCATCAGCCTTACTTAAAAGGCCCCTTGCATTGAAATAAGCAGGGTTTAATTCTTCAGAGTTACTTTGTTTTCTGACGTGCTTTTGTCTGCCTTTTCTCGTTAGTTTGCTATTTTCTGATTCAGAACAATCCTTGTTTGTCTTTCTTTGTTCACGGCTAATTTAGACCTCCACCCTCCCCCCGCTCCCCCTCAACCCCCACATCCAAAATAGGAACAGCTAATCTCCCTCCTGGTCTCTTTCTGCTTCAGGTGAAACCTGTCCCTTTTGAACAAGTCTTTCCTACACCAGAAAAGATCCCATTAATCCAAAAACATGAATCACTACACATTGCATGACCTCTTCAGCCATGATTTATTTGCTCTTTCCTTTATTCCTCCTATTAGAACTAGGATTGGGAATAAACTAGAGATGACTACTTGTGATGTTCTGTTTTTTAACCTTCTACTCTGTAAAGCCTTAATTCTTTCCCAAACTATGTAATTTCTACCAATGTTTAGAACATAGAACATAGAACTGTGCAGTACAGTACAGGCCCTTGGGCCCATGATGTGCCAAAATTTTACCCTCAACCCAAGGTCTATCTAACCTCCAACCCTACCTTATACTATCATCCATGTGCCTCTCTAATAGCTGCTTAAATGCCCCTAAAGAGGTCGACTCCACTACCCTCTCCAGCAAAGTATTCCATGCCCCTACCACTCCCTGAATAAAGAACCTACCTCTGACGTCTCCCCTATATCTACGTCCACTCACTTTAAAACTATGCCCCCTCATAATAGCTTACCTCCACCCTAGGAAAAAAAAATCTCTGGCTGTCCACTCTATGACAACTTCTGACTTCTCACTATCCCATTTGACAATATGCTTCAAATGTCTTGAGATGTCCTTAACCCTGACACCAGGAAAACAATGTACTATCCTAGATTCATGCTTATTGCCTCAGAATCTCTTATCCGTGCCCCGTCAGGAAAATCCCCTATGATGCTTATTCTTTTAAATCTTGACAAACCCCACTGAACATATGATTCATTCTTAGTGCCAAGATCTGACTGCCACTTCTATTTTCATCTGAGAGACTAGCCCCTTCAACAATACCCAAAACAGAATATCTGTTTGAGAAAGGAGTAGCCACAGGAGATTTCTGTACTACTTTCTTACATTTTCTCACGGTTACCCATCTATCTGACTGATTCTACTGTATAATCACGTCTCTAAATCCACCCGTCATCCCACTCTATGTCTCTTGAATGCCCTCAGTGACATTAAACCTAAAAAGAAGCAGCTCACAATAGCACCTTATGTATAAACAAGAACCATACTTACTTACCCCCAGACTTTAATCTTAATCATTGCAATTTTTTTTAAAATAGGCATATAAACCTTACAAAAAAAAATCAAGCATTTAGCTGAAACAGTTGATAAAACACTTCCTCTTCAAGTCCTCCAAATGTCAGCTTTCAGTCTCTGGGCAAAAAAATCTCCCCAGCGCCGTCCACTCTCCACAAGCTCCGTGTGTTAAACAATTTCTCCTTATGCTCCACATAAAAATATTTCTATGTTTTTACATCAAAAAATAAATTCTTTCTCCAGATTGAAACTTGACAAACACTTGGAAATTTCTCCCACACAAGGTCTATTTGAAAACAACTCACATGGTCGCTCAGTGGTTAGCACTGCTGCCCTATCTTGTCTATTTCTCTGTCAGGATGCAGCACCATGGATGCAGATTCAATTCCAACCTGGTTAACTGTGTGTGTGGAGTTTGCACATTCTCCCCATGTCTGCATAGACTTCACCTCACAATCCAAAGATGAGTAGATTCAAGCAGATTGGCCATGTTAAATTGCGCATATTGTCCAAGGATGTGCATGCTAGCTTGATTAGCCATGGGAAATGCAGGATTACAGGGATAGGGTGGGTCTGGGTCTGGGCCTGGGTCTGATGCTCTTTGGAGGGTCAGTATGGTCTTGATGGGTGGAATGCCCTGCTTCCACACTGAATGAATTCAATGATTCTTCATGAATCTCAGAGTTCCATCTACAATAAATTCTTATTTAGTATTTAATCTCCCCAGGCTCTGCTCTTCACAGACCCCCTATTGTTCATCCTGCCAACTCCCTACTTCCGCTTGCTTGAAAACTGTTAAATTTAATGTAACATGTTTTTGTGTTGCTATGTACCAAAAAGTCAGAATTTCTTTTTGTATCTGAAGCAAACGTCTCAAGTAGAAAAGAATGATGACAGTTGAAGGATCATTTGAATTTGAATTGCTGGTGTAGTTAGAATGACAAGAATGTTGAAATCAAACTACGAAACTGCATATGTAATTTACTGGTTTCAATAAAATACTTCTATTAAAAGATAAGTTTATCAAGACCACTTCCCTGATCATCAGGGGATAAATGCATTTCAATTTCTTAACTAACACTCAGATGCATTAATTAGGGTAAAGCAGGCTTCAGACTGAGCATTTGCATGGTGTCATCACTGTGATCCCTCTTCAAAGAAAAAGCTATATCAGTCCATTGCTGGGAGATGTATTAACTACAGGAAAGAGAAAGCACTGACAGTCAACAAGAGTCTACGTTGGTGGACCAGAAGAAACAAAGTACTTATGTATTTAGTTATGTCATTATTAATCTGAACACTGATTTTAAAGTTTTTCCACCGAAAAAATGCAGGGCAAAAATAGATCTTCAATAAATGTAGTATGAAGAAGTTAGCAAAAATAATTCAGAAAACAGTAATTTTAACAGGATCAAATATGTAAATGGATATGACAAGACCAAAGTCTCAAGTAACACGTATGTAATTGAATTTAATTCTAGGTTTATGAAGTAGAAGGGAGGGTAACAAGCGCAGGCATGAAATTTAAACAAAACAAAACTTTGAAAGGTAAAGAACTGAATTGTCCACAACAAACCCGACCGAACTATTAATGCATAAACCCACTGAAAACCGTGGGAGATATTCACAGAAAATACTGAGAATGATACAAGCAAGTAAATACCTTTAAAAAATAGAAGCTCCACTGTGCAGTTAAAACACATGATCAAATAATAACAATCAGTATCTAGCTAAAGGAAAAGACTGAAATAAATTGCAAGGATAAGTACAAATCCATAAACGGGTATGGCCATACAGTGTGGAAACAGGCCCTTCGGGGCAACAAGTCCACACTGCCCCTTGAAGCATGCCACGCACACCCATCCCCCGATAACCCACACACCCCTGAACACTGTGGGCAATTTAGCATGGCCAATCCACCTAACCTGCACATCTTTGGACTGTGATGAAAACTTTAGCACCCGGAGGAAACCCATCCAGACACGGGGAGAATGTGCAAACTCCACACAGACAGTTGCCCGAGGCTGGAATCAAACCTGGATCCCTGGTGCTGTGAGGCTACAGTGCTAGCCACTGAGCCACCATGCCGCCCCAATCCAAATTCACCCTGTGAACAAATATAAATGAAAATACTTATAAAGGAGTATCAAACTTAAATAAAAACATTTGCTGATATGAGAAATAATGGGAACTGCACATGCTGGAGAATCCGAGATAACAAAGTGTGGAGCTGGATGAACACAGCAGGCCAAGCAGCATCTTAGGAGCACAAAAGCTGATGTTTCGGGCCAAGACCCTTCATCAGCAAAGTGGGATGGGGAGAGGATTCTGAAATAAATAGGGAGAGATGGGGAGGCGGACCAAAGATGGATAGAGGAGAAGATAGGTGGAGAGGAGAGTATAGGTGGGGAGGTAGGGAGGGGATAGGTCAGTCTGGGAAGGACAGACAGGTCAAGGGGGTGGGATGAGGTTAGTAGGTAGGAAATGGAGGTGCGGCTTGAGGTAGGAGGAGGGGATAGGTGAGAGGAAGAACAGGTTAGGGAGGCGGGGACGAGTTGGGCTGGTTTTGTTAAGCGGTGGGAGGAGGGGAGATTCTGAAGCTTGTGAAATCCACATTGATACACATTGATGCTGATATGAACGCAGTTTACTGATGTGTGAAACTGATAAAGTGGATATAGCCCAACTAAACATGGTTTTGTGTCAAGAATGGGAATAATGAATTGGCAGACTTGTATGAAATAGGAGCAGGAGTTTGCCACTGAGTCCCTTAAGCCTGTTCTGTCATTCAACAATTTCATGGATGATCTCCTAGAGTTATGCAGTCGTAAAGACCGACAGCATAATGGGTCCCTCTTGCTCAAAATAACCACCTGACAATTCTGATACCATTTTCCTGCACTTGTCCTATAGCCTTGTATACCTTGACATTGTAAATGCGTGCCTAAATACTCCGTAAATGCCATGAGGGTTTCTGCCTCCACCATCCTTACAGGCAGTGAGTTCCAGCTTCCCACCACCCTCTGGGTGAAAAAAAACTTGCCTAACATCTACTCTAAACCTTAAATTTTTCCCCAAGTTTTTTTTATCTCTTCAAAGGGAAAAGTTTATTCTATTTGTGTTTCAAATTTGACATTCCAATCTTCGCTGACAATTGTTAATTTCTTTGTTGAACAAAAATATATCTGTAAAAAGATTGTTCTCATCTCTATCCTGAAAAGCTGATCCCTGATTTTAAAACAGAGATCCCTTGTTCTGGACTGACCCACAAGAGGTATCATGTTCACCTTGACAAGATTGTTTAGGATTTTTAACGTGTTAATCAAATCACCCCTTACTCTGCTAAACTCCGGTCTGTCTAATATGTTTTCATAAGGCAACCTGCTCAATCCAGGCATCGATCTGGCAAATCTCCTTTGAGCTATTTCCAAAGCAGTTTGATCCTTCCAAAGGTAAGGAGGCCAGACTGCACACACATTTGAAATGTGTTGTCACCAATGCCTTGTATCACTGAAATACTTTTATGCTCAATTCCTCTTTTAATATAGGACAGTCTATCACATTAACCTTCTTAATCACTTACTGTACCATGATGTGGAGCTGCTGCTGTTGACTGGGTTGGACAAAGTCAGAAGTCACACGACACGATGTTACAGTCCAACACGTTTATTTGAAATCACAAACTTTTGTGATGTCATCTTTAAGTAGACCTAGCAGGGCTTAATGGTTCCTTATTATTACAAATTTAGATCTGACTCCAAATATGATCATCCCACCTTCCTTCTCTACCTAGGCAAATTTATGAGCCTAAGTCCCAGATGCATATGCTGTTGGGCATTCCTCTCCTTTGGGCCAGCTATGAGCTAATACTACCAAGTGGGGAGGCAACACATGTCAATACCAGATCTTACTTGGGGTCATTGCGTGCCAACACCTTAAAGGATGACAGCTATTTCTTCACTTCTCTGAAACCTATGGCTTGGCTATGTGACTATTTCCAAGGCTGACCATTTTTTTAAAAGCGAGTTGATGCAAAGGAGCCAGGATGGAGGTCAGATTATGTATGAGCTTTCCATAACAGTTCGCAAGCCAGAGGAAAGACTTAAGCTCCGCTACAAATGTGGAAGCTGGGACAGCTTTGATCACTTTCACTTTACCTTGTAACATGTGTAACCAGTCTTGTTGAATCTGTATCCCAAGCAGGTCACTTGGGGTCAGACAAAAACAGAATTTGCTGGAAAAGCTTAGCAAGTCAGGCAGCATCTGTGAAGAGAAATCAGAGTTAACATTCTGGGTCTAGCAACCCTTCCTCAGAACTCTGCTTGGGGTGCCTGAAACACACAATTTCCCCTTCTAAGACTTACACCCACCTGGACAAAAAGTCGAAGGATTATGTCCAAGTTTGTTACAGGCTCCTTATTGCTCCTTCCTGTTATTAGCAGATCATCTGGATAAACGGCAACCTAGAGTAGACTTTGTTTAATGTTGACCATTGTTTTCTGCAAAATTACACAGGCTGACAATGCCCCAGATGGCTGTATCATGTATTGATACAGACCTTTATGGGCATTAATTGCAGCTTATCTCTGGAAATCCTCATCTAACCACAATTGCAACTACAAATGGCTCATGTCCAACTTCACATATAAATTCTCTATCCAGCTGCAAAAAGTGGTTTATTGTTTGTTGAAAATCCACACAAAGGTGAACCAACCCATCAAGGTTCACAGTCGATATGCCCAATGTTGCCCATTCTGCAAACTCCAAGGATTTGATGATTCCTTTACTTTCCAGCTCAGATTTCAACCTCTGCTTTTGCCTATAAGACAAATGGCACTGGTTGGGACTGCAGGATCATGCATTTGCTTCCTGGCTAACATGCTAGGTGGCCTTTGCTCCTTTGATAATAATAGAGTATGGAAACAGACCTTTAGGTCCAAACAGTCCATGCCGACCATAATTCCAAACTAAATTAGGCCCACTTGCACGCGCTTGGCCCATATTCCTCCAAACATTTCTTATTAATACACTTACCTAAATGTCTCTCAAACTTGGTATCAGTACCCATATCTACCACTCTCTCTACTGGATCATTCCATGCACGCTATGTAAAAAAAAGGTGCCTCATGTCTTTTTAAATATTTCTTCTCTCACCTTAAAACAATGACGCCTCATCTTGAAATCCTTCACCCTAGTGAAAAGACATGCCATTCACTTTATCCATAGTCCTCATTATTTTATAAACATCAATAAAGTCATCCCTCAACATCCTAAGCTTTAGTAAAAAAAAAAGTTCCCAGGCTGGCAACCTATCCCCATAACTCAAACCCTCCATTCCCAGCAACATCCTAGGTCAATCTCTTCTGAACCTTCTCCACTTTCAATGCATTATGAATAGATAAGCTGCAGAGCTGGGCTGAGAGGTGGCAAATAGAGTTTAATACAGACAAGTGTGAGGTGATGCACTTTGGTAGGAGTAACCAGAAGGCAAAGTACTGGGCTAATGGTAAGATTCTTGGTAGTGTAGATGAACAGAGAGATCTCAATGTCCATGTACACAGATCCTTGAAAGTTGCCACTCAGGTTGACAGGGCTGTTAAGAAGGCATACAGTGTTTTAGCTTTTATTAATAGCGGGATCGAGTTCCAGAACCAAGAGGTTATGTTGCAACTGTACAAAACTCTGGTGCGGCCGCACTTGGAGTATTGTGTACAGTTCTGGTCACCGCATTATAAGAAGAATGTGGAAGCTTTGGAAAGGGTGCAGAGGAGATTTACTAGGATGTTGCCTGGTATGGAGGGAAGGTCTTATGAGGAAAGGCTGAAGGACTTGAGGCTGTTTTCATTAGAGAGAAGAAGGTTGAGAAGTGACTTAATTGAAACATATAAAATAATCAGAGGATTAGATAGGGTG
This sequence comes from Stegostoma tigrinum, assembly GCF_030684315.1. Lineage (NCBI taxonomy): Eukaryota > Metazoa > Chordata > Chondrichthyes > Orectolobiformes > Stegostomatidae > Stegostoma > Stegostoma tigrinum. The sequence goes on along the minus strand of NC_081358.1, from coordinate 62,657,283 downwards.
GATAGGGAGAGCCTTTTCCTAGGGTGGTGACGGCGAGCATGAGGGGGCGTCGCTTTAAATTGCGGGGTGAAAGATATAGGACAGATGTCAGAGGTAGTTTCTTTACTCAGAGTAGTAAGGGAATGGAACACTTTGGCTGCAACTGTAGTAGATTCGCCAACTTTAGGTACATTTAAGTTGTCATTGGACAAGCATATGGACGTACATGGAATAGTGTAGGTTAGATGGGCTTCAGATCAGTATGACAGGTCGGCACAACATCGAGGGCCGAAGGGCCTGTACTGTGCTGTTATGTTCTATATGAACTCTAAGTTCTCTTTTCTCCGCAACACTCCCCAGATCCTTACTATTGAGTGTACAAGTCTAGCCCTGATTTGCCCTACCAAAATACAGCATCTCACATTTATCTAAATTAAACTTAATCTACCACTCCTGGGCCCTTTAGCCTGTCTGATCAAAGTCTTATTGTAACCTTCTTCACTATCCACTGCACCACCAATTTTGGTGTCATCTGCATAATCACTAACCATACATCCTGTGTTCACATCCAAATCATTTCTATAGATCACGAAAAATTATACACCCAGCACCAATCCTTGGTCACAGGCCTCCAGTCTGAAAAAGAATCCATCCACCACCACCCTCTGTTTCCTATCTTTGAGCCAGTTCTATATCCAAATGGCTATTTCTCCCAATACTCTAGGTGATTTAACCTGGTTAACCAGTCTAACATATGTGGAACCTTGTCAAATGCCTTATTGAAGTACATATGGATCACGTTCACCACTCTGCCTTCATCATTACTACCTTCATTACTTCCTCAAAAAACTTAATCAAGTTAGAGAGACTATTTCCCATGCACAAAACCATGTTGACTATCCTTATCAGTCTTTGCTTTTCCAAATATATGTAAATCCTGTCCCTCAGGATCCCCTCTATCAACTTGCCAACCACTGATATCAGGAGCACTGGTTTATAGTTCACTGGCTTCTGCTTACCATCTTTCTTAAATTGTAGCAACTTGATAGCCAACCTCCAGTCTTCAGGTACTTCACCTGTGGTTATCAAAGATACAAATATGTCAGCAAGGGGCCCAGAAATCACTTCCCTAGCTTCTCAGAAAGTTTTAGGGTACACCTGATCAGGTCCCAGGGATTTGTCCACATTCTTGCATTTTATGATGTCTGGTACCTCCTCTTCAATAATATAGACATTTTTCAAGATGTCACTATTTCCTGCCCCACTCCCCCCAAGTTCTCTATCTTCCACGTCCTTCTCCCACCCCTTCCCCCTTACTACACTAAATCCTCCGGAGCAGCTCTAGCAAAACTCCTCACCAATGTGTTAGCATTCTTCCAATTCAGGTGCAACCTATCCTTCTTATACAGGTCACTTCTACCCCAGAAGAGATAAAATACACAGCACCCCAGATTGGAAGGTTAGACCATCCTGAACATTTTCTGGATATTTAATTAAGGCCTCACTCAGAGAGCCATTTTCTAATCAAAAAGTGTTAAACCAATTTAGATAAACCTTTCTCAACTATTTTTGCACCATCAAGGTTGGGCCTGATCCTTTTACTGCTATCAGTGGTAACTGAGCCAGCTGCTATTCATAAGAGGCCAGAGTTAAGTTATGCAATCATCAGTGAACATCACCACATCTACCCTAATTGGTGGAGGCAAGGCCATTGATGCAGCATTTGAAGATGGAATGGCCCAGGGTGTCATTCCTGAGGAATTTCTGCAGAGATGTACTGGAACTGAAATGACTGACATCCAACAGACATAACCATCTTCCTATGTGCCAGGTATGACTCCAATAAGTGGGGGGATTTCCTTGATTCCCATTGGCTCTAGTTTTGCAAGGCCTCTTTGATACCATTGGTCAAATGTTGTTTTAGTGTCAAGGGCTGTCACTGTCAACTCAGCTATATAACTATATTGTAGGCATCTACCAGAACTACAGCTTCTCTCTTTTTTCATTCTTCACACTCATCGAAGTAAGTCTTAATGCCAACATTAAAGGCCCCTCCCACCCCAGTAATGTTCTACCATAACTTTTTCTGTCAGGCAGAAGATACAGACGCTTGAACGAACATACCAATCAGGTTAAAGAACAGCTTCTTCCCTGCTGTTATTAGACCAATGCATGGGCTTTCTAACTTCAAATAATGTTAATTTTGCTAATATTGATTTTGTCTTGTGCATCTCCTGTGCCATGTAGCCTGAATACCTTGCTGTGTATAAGCACCCTTTGATCTCAATTTGAACAATTTGTTCTCTGTTAGAATTAGATAAAATAAGTTGTTACTTATTGATTATAGAGTGGGTGAAAGGATTTCATTTTATTTAACCACTCCTTAATAAAAAATGGAGGGTGAGAGGCAGGTCATACTACTTCTCACGTTTCCTTTACAGATTACTAGGTGAGGCAAGCATCTCTGGGTGTTTCGGTGTCAGTTATCGGGATGGGGGGCTGCGTCAACCTCCACTTCATAACAGCAGAGCCTCATGGGCTCCAGGTGTGCTGGCTAGAGGGATACATAACTGGTTTGGTCATAGAAGACAGAGTGCAGCAGGGGGAGGTTATTTTTCAGAATGAAGATTAGTAACCAGTGGTGTTCTGCAGGGATCAGTGGTGGGTCCTTTGTTGTATGTAATATACCATAAATTAACTGAAGAAAAATGTAGATGGTCTGTTTAGTAAATTTTCAGGTGATGCCAAAATACAGCGGGACATAATTGCAGATCTGGGCATCGAAATGGCAGATGGAATTCAGTCCAATCAATGTGAGGTGATGCATTTTGGAAGGTCAAATTCAGATGCAAATTATATAATAAATGCCAGAACCCTTAGCTGTGACATACCAGATCCATGAAAGTGATGTACAGATGGATAAGGTGGTCAAGAAGGAAGACAGAAAACTTGCCTTCATTGGCTGGGGCAAAGGATATAAAAATTGACATGTTACAGTTGCAAAAAACTTTAGTTGCACCGAATTCAGAATATTGTGTGGAGTTCTGATCACCACACAACCAGCATAAGGTGGATGCTTTGGAGAGGGTACAGAGAATGTTTACCAGGATGTTGCCTCATCTGGATAATTTTAGGTATGAAGGAAGGTTGGATAAACTTAAATTGTTTTTTTGGAAAGATGGAACTGAGGGGCATCCTGAAAGAGGTCTACAAAATTATGAGCGGTATAGATAGAAGGGATAGCCAGAGGCTTTTCTCAGGGTGGAAAGATCAATTACAAGAGGACACAGGTTAAAGGTGAGAAACGGGGAAAAGTTTTGGGGAGAAATGTGGGGTAAATTTTAAACACAGAGGGTGGTGGCTACCTGGAACACGCTACGAGTGGAGTGGTGGAAGCAGGCACGTTAGCAACATTTAAGGCATATCTTGATAGATACATGAAAGGGAGGTGAACAGAGGGATAGAATACATCATAAATAGTAAGTCTAAATTGAGTTTAGGAATTGACATAGGCTTATGGGACCAAAGAGTCCGTTCCTGTTCTGTATTGTTCTTTAATATCACTCATGGTGACATGATAGGAACTAATAAATTAAAAGTTCAAGTGCCTAATTGTTATTGTGATTTTAATGCAATTGCTGAGTCTGATAATGCTCACATTATACAGTATTCCCTCTGCAATAGACATTATCTAATTTTATCACAGACCTCCTTGTGATATGAAGACAGACATGGCCAGTAGTTGTGTCCGAAAATATCATCCTTGACTTAAATCTGGTTTGGTAACATCTACTTCTGATCCATGTACACAGCTTTTCTTCCCTCTCCCTGAACGGTTTTAATTCAATCTATGAGCACGATGGCAGGCTGCAATGGAATATACATGCTGAACAGTTTGATCACAGGTTAGGTTGGCAGCTGGTGGCAAAAGCAATATTGTGACTGAAGTTTTCTGTTGAAATCAGTCAGAAATAGTGGAAAAGTTATTGCACAAGCAATGATACAGATAAAGAAAAATTGAATATATAAAAACCAACTTGATCAACATTTCAAAAAATAGTCAGTCAATCTCAGTTCTACTGTCTGGATGTTGTCAAATATCTGTTTAAAACTGGCAGAGTATCAGTATGAGTAAGTATAAAATTCTTCATGAGACATAATTAATTTAGGCATCTATATGCAAACTAAGAGAAATTTCAGTTTTGATGCCAAGTATAGATTGCATCATTGACCATTCTCAAAAGTTTATTACCCCAATTCTTCATTGCCTGAAGAATGAAGGTAATTTTAGCGCGTAGTCTAAAGATGGTGGTGCTGATTCCACTCCGTATAATTCATCTGCCCCAATTTTAATTTATATTTAAGTCAAAATGAAGAGAAATGGATAACGGATATTTGAATTCATATCACCTATCTTGTATTATTCCCAATGTCTCAGTTATCCTATTATTCACAAAAGGCTGCACCATCAACACGATGTTGGAGAATTGGTTCTTTAGTTCCCAATTGTGATGTGACCAAATAGTTGACAATTATTTATTTCTCTTGTGTAACCTACTAGTCATTAGGTTTATTTAGTTTAGCTCCACAAAATGACATTTATAAAAATGCACATTTTTTGTCAAATTAAATTCTTTGAGGATCGCAAACAACAGTTGCAAATATAGAAAATTGTCCATTGTATTTTCTTTGCATGCAAAAGATCAAGCATGATAGCAGAGAGTTTTCTGTAAGGAAAAGTAATAGGACAGTTATCTATCTTAAAAGGAAAATGTGTTTTTTTAAGTTATTGTAGTTTTAATTATTCATCCTGATTAATATTCTGTGTTGTTCTCTTACAAATTTACATGCATGTTTTTCTGGCATCTTTTTAAAAGACAAAACTGATAGGAGGCATTTGATGGCTTGAATCCACTGGGATGAATAAAGGCCATCTGTGCATTGTGAGGCAGGTACTCAGGAATATCGCCAGACACACAATATTGTTGGAATCACTTTTTGTTCATATTAAATAATTGAACTGCTGCTGAATCTCACAAAATGTACTTAATTAAAAACAAACTCCTGAATGAATTTGATACCAAATTGAATATGTTTTTTAAAATTGCTTTTATGTGCAATGGAAAGAAACCCAAACAATGAACAAAGTAAGTCACCAAATGACTCATTAGGTGCACCTCAGTGAATTTCTGTTTCATATTGTCTGAAAAGGTCCCAGCTCCATCATTTGTCAACCTCTGTGGAGATATTATTATCAGCGCCATTAGATTCAGAACTTCAAACTAATTTCTATGTTAAAAAATATGAACACAAAAATCTATGAAGGACAGTTGCCCAAGGGTTACCTGACTAATGGGGGCAGTACAGTGGCTCAATGGTTAGCACTGCTGCCTCACCGCACCAGGGCCCCAGGTTCAATTACACCCTCGGGCGACTGTCTATATGGAGTTTGCACATTCCTTCAGTGTCTGCGTGGGTTTCCTACGGGTACTCTGGTTTCCTCCCACAGTCCAAAGATGTGCAGGCTAGGTGGATTAGCCATGCTAAATTGCCCATAGTGTTCAGAGACATGTAGGTTAGGTTGGTTATAGGGGGATAGGTGGGAAGATCTGATGGTCAGTGTGGACTGGTTGGGCTAAAGGGCCTGGTTCCATACTGTAGAGATTCTAAGATTCTATTTCGCAGATTGAAACTAGCATCAGTATGAAGAAGGAACAAAAAAACACTGCAGCCTGCTGTGAATCTAAAGCGGTATTCTCAAATTGAATGGCTTTCTCAAACTCAGAAGGTACCGAAGCACAACTTAAAATGTTGATGTTATTTGGAAATTGCCACTGGTCACTTGATGAGGCAGCTATGCTTCCGTCTGCTTCTAAAACTGGCCAAAAGTGTTTTTAAGGCAGAGCCAAACCAGAATGAATTGTTCAAGGGAAATCCCAACAGAAAGAAGAGTTTTCTGCAGTCTGTTTCAACTTCAAGTTTACCTGAGAATCAACCTGCTAGGAATTCAACTCGAAAAAACATCACAGCCTGCTGAGAATCCTTTGCTTTACAAGAATATTGCTTTAACCTTAAAGCATCATTGTCATCTAAGAAACTATAGCTTATCACAAAAGAAGACAAGTAATTATAATTTGTAACATCTAGCTGTTTGGTAGTAAAAGTATTATTATTAAGAGTACTATTAAGAAAAGAGACATGCTCGCTAAGACTTTTGCCTTATGCTCATCAGGATAGACTCACCAGAACAACAAATCTCAAAGGAAACAGCAATTTACGTGTCATGAGAAGACAGTGCTAATTGGTTGGCAAACAGTCTCTATTTGGTAAAAGTGTTGCCATGGAGAATGAAGCTAGATAAGATTCAAAAGCTGTCCAGCTTTTATTTAAATTCAAATCAGCTTTGATTGGCCAAGACACGTGGGAAATACATCAGGGAATGACTGCCTTAAAACATTTGTCTTGGGGAAATATGCATAATTCATGGACATATTTTTCAATTTCAAAGGACAGGGCATTGGATGAGAACATATATAGCTTGTTACAACCCTGAATAAGCTGCATTGTGATCTTGATTGTTAATATTACATTGGTTGTTACTTTAACTTACAGTACTATTGGATTGCTCGACATGTGTTTTGAGTTTTGCAAACACTGACTGGATGAGTACTGGCAGTACCCTGCACGTTATGAATAGCTGAAGGGACATGCTCTTTAATACAACCTACTAGCGATTGAAACATACAGCTGACGTAGATAATTGGCACTAAAATCCATATACCATGTTTCTCATTGGTACAAACTGGTGAATGTCATTTTAGTTTTGTTTGCAATGTTTGCACATGTAAGATGAGTAAGTGAAAATTGCATTCCATTCAGCTAGGTGGGTGAGAATAAATAATCATAGAACCCCCTACTGTGTGAAAACTGCCGCTTTGACACAGCAGGACCACATCAACGCTCAGAGCATCCACCTTTGACCCACCTAACCTACAAATCCCTGAACACTATGGGCAATTTAGCGTGGCCGATCCACCTAACCTGCTCGTCTGTGGACTGTGGGAAGAAAGCTGAGCACCCAGAGGGAAACCTACAAAGATGTGGGGAGAATGTGCAAACTCCACACAGTCAGTTGGCTTGAGGGTGGAATCGAAGCTGGGTTCCTGGCGCTGTGGTGCAGCAGTGCTAACTACTGCCCTTTCTTTGTTTAAAACTCAAAGCCTTGTTTAGTCAATGATATGAGTGTTGTTATCATGTGTGACTTACTTACTTAACTGGGACTCATTTTACGCTAATAATGAGTCATATAGTTTACCGTGGGACATGGTTAATTATTGTTGAAACAAATGCAATTCTATGAAATTGATCTTTCCTCCTAATTTCCCAAGTAACCTTATTATTTCAAAATGACTATATTCTCACATTGAATTAAAGTATGCTTTGGAAGCGTGAGATGATTTTTATACTACTCCAACTACAGCTAGTTGATTTGAGGTTGAGGCAGTTCTTACTCCCAATGTTCCTGCTTCTTGTTTTGACATTGCTTCCGGAGTGCCTGCCACTCTGGTTTGAGCGGCCCTTTAAATACAGTGCCTCAGGTCATATCCAAGTACAGTGGATTACTGTTGTGAACTATGTCTGCATGGTAACTGATATGCAGATTCCTCCTATGTAGTTACAGCAGTTTGATACCGGAATATAATTCAGTTACTCCATATGAATGAGTTTCTGTCCCAGAGAAAGGTGTTGCAAAAGGCAGTGTTGAATGTTGGAATTTACCTATTGATTAAGCCAACTCAGGAAGTCAGGCTGTCTCCAAATTAGTTCTACTGGAACTCTGATCTCTGTCACAATATTCAGTGTTTATGCACCACCACTCGATGCTATAGAGTCTTAGACCTTTGCAGCATGGAAACGGAACCTTCATCCCAATTTGTCCCTACAATAGATATCCCAATTTAATCTTGTCCCATTTGCCAGAATTTAACCCATATCCCTCTAAGCCCTTCAAATTCATATATCCATTCAGATGCCTTTTAAATGTTGAAATTGTACCTGCCTCAACCACTTCCTCTCCTAGCTCATTCCCATACACGCACCAACCTCTGCATGAAAATGTTGTCCGTTAGGTCCTTTTTAAATCTTTCCCCTTGTAACTTGAACCATTGCCCTCCAGTTTTGGACTCTGCTACCCTGAAGAAAAGACCTTGGCTATTCACCCTATCTATGGCTTTCATGATTTTATAAACTTCTGTAAGGTCACCCGTCAGCTTCCAATTCACCAGGGCAAGTAGCCCAGCCTAATCAACCTCTCCCTATAGCTCAAAACCTCCAAGCCTGGCAACATTCTTGTAATTTTTTTTCTGAACCTGCTCAGGTTTCACAATATCTTTCCAGTAACAGGGAGACCAGAATTGAATGCAATATTCCAAAAGTGGCCTAACCAACATCCTTTATAGCCACAATATGATTTCCCAACTCCTAAACTCAATGTACTGGCCAATAAAGGCAACCATACCAAACACCTTCTTCTCCTTCCTGACTATCTGCAACTCTATCTGCAAAGAACTATGAACAACCTGCACTCCAAAATCTCTTTGATCAACAACATTAGCCAGGACCTTACAATTTTAAGTGTGTAAGTCCTGCTATGATTTGCCTTTCCAAAATGCAGCACCTCATTTATCTAAATTAAACTCCATCTACCTGGGCCCACTGGCCCATCTGATCAAGGCCCCGTTGTACTCTGAGGCAACTTTCTTGGCTGTTCACTACACCAGCAATTTTGGTGTCATCAGCAAACTTACTAATCGTACCTCCTATGTTCACATCCAAATCATTCATATAAATGATGAAAAGCGTTGGTCCAGCACCAATCCTTGTGGCATACCACCAGTCACAGGCCTCCAGTCTGAAAAGCAGGCCTCCACCTCCACTCTCCCTCTCATACCTTCGAGCTTATTCTTTTCCAAATGGCTAATTCGCCCTGTATTCCATGTGATCTAACCTTGCTAAACAGCCCATCATGTCAAACCTTGTTGTACAGGTGAGGACAAGGAGAAATTCTCATCTCGCCTCAACCAGTCTTTCTCACATCCCTGCAGAGGTCTAAACTGATCATTCTTGATTACTTCAAAGCCAGCATCACCAAAAGTGCAGACCTTTGGGGCAATCTAATTGGAACAGAGGGAGTAGAGAAACAAAACTCCAGTAGGATCCTCCTCCACACCAAATGCTGTGAACATGATCCCCTCATCACCAACACATTTTTATGCCAAAGGGATCAATACAAGACAATATGGCAGAAACCATGCTCCAAAAACTGGAACCTCCTTGACTACATCGTCATCGGCGCAAGGGATCAGAAAGACATTAAAATCACTCAAGCCATGACAGGAGCTGATGACTGCTAGATGGACTATTACTTAATCCAAGCCAGGATCAATATAAATATACCTCCACTGCAGCAGAAACAACAGAAGGATACAAAATGAAACAGAGCAAGATAGCAGACAAAGACACATCCCTCCCTGATGCACCGAATGCTTTCTATATTCGGTTCAAGCAGAATGCCAGCGGCACGATTACCTGCCCCGACAGCCACAGATGTACCTGTACCCCTGTCACCACTGCCGACCAATCTTCCTGGAAGTCAACCCAAGGAAAGTGATGAGCCCTGACGGTGTCCCCAGATGAGCACTTAGGTCTTACGTGGGCTAACAGGCAGAAGCATTCATCAACATTTTCAAACCTTCCCTCTTACAAGCTGAAGTCACCACCAGGCATCAAGAGGGCCACTATCAACTAAAGAACTACCACCCAGTGGCTCTGACCTCCATAATCATGAAGTGCTTTGAAAGGCTAGTCATGGGCCACATCAACTCTCATCTCGCAGCCTGCCTCAATCCCCTGCAATTTGCCTTTTGATGTAACAGGTCCACAGTACATTTTCTAGCCCTGCACTCATCTCTGGAACAACTGGACAACGAGCACACCTATATCAGACTCTGACTCATTGACTACAGCTCTGCCTTCAACACCACTATGTCATCCACATTAATCTCAAAACTCCAAGACCTTGGTCTCAGCTTTGCCTTCTACAACTGGATCCTCAGCTTTGTGACCCATAGACTGCAATCAGTGACAATACATAACTGCACCTCCTCGACAATAACAATCAATACTGGACCCACCCCACCAAGGATGCATCCTCAGCCCCCTACAATATACCCTGTACACCCACAAATGTGTTGCCAAATTCCAAATGAACGCCATCTGCAAATTTGCTGATGACACCACCATAGTACGACAGATATCAAACACCAATAAGTCAAAGTACAGGAAGCAGATAGACGGCTTACTGTTATGGTACGATTATAATAACCTCTCAATGTCAGCAAAACTAAAGAGCTGATCATTAACTTCAGAAAGAAAGGAGCAGAACTTGCCCCAATCTACATCACTGGAGCTGAGGTTGAGAGCACTGGAAGCGTCAAGTTCCTCAGAGTAACGATAACTGACAAACCTGTCTTGGATTTCTCACATAGTTGCAATGGTAAAGGATGCACAACAATGCCTCTTTCTCAGGCGGCTCAGGAAATTTGGCATGCCCATAAGGATCCTCACCAACTCTTACAGAAGCAACATTGAAAGCATGTTGTCCAAGTATGTAACAGCCTGGAATAGTAACTGCTCAGCCAGGTCTGTAAGAAATTACAGATGGATGTGTCCGCAACTCAGACCATCATGGAAGCTAACTTTCCATCCACAGACTCCACTTACACTGCTCACTATCGCAGAAAGGCTGCCAATATCATCAAAGACCCCTCCCAACCCATTGATGCTTTCAAACAACCTCCTCTGTCAGGCAAAAGATACAGAAGCTTGAACGAATGAACCAGCAGGTTCAGGAACAGCTTCTTCCCTGCCATTATTAAACTGACGAATGAACTCTCTAACTTCAAATAATGCTGATCTTGCTAATGTTGATCTTGCCTTGTGGACACCCTATATGATGTAACCTGTGTGTCTTTGTCTAAGTTTATTCTTTCACCCTATAATGTGCATGTCCTTGCGCACTGTGATCTACTGTACTGCATGTAATCAAAGCTTCTCACTGCACTTAGGTGCATATTACAATAATTAAATCAAATCAAATAAACACTGAGACACTCAAAGACTGAGGAAAAGTACCTCAAGCAATCAATACCTCTCCACAAACCTAGCAACCCTCAGCAACACCGAGGCAAAGGATCCCAACAGCTTTGAATCTGCCTTTAAGGCTGCCAAGATCAATGCTTGCAAAATCATAGACAGCCACTTAATTGGGAGACACCAAACCTGGTTGGATGAGAATAATCAGACGATATTAGAACTGTTAAGCCGGAAGTACATGGCTTTTCTGAGCGTAAAACAACAGCACTTGGAAGAGAATAGGCATGCCTACAGGCATCAGAAGGCCGCAGTACAATAACAAACCCATGATGTAAAGAGTAGATGGTGTGTAGAGAAAGCACTGGAGGCACAACAAATTTCTAATAATGATGATATGCATGGCTTCATTTGTGCTGCCACATACAGACCAAACATCTAAGGCCCCACCCCAATGGCTGTCCAATGTCAGAGTGACTCTTATCAAAGATAAAGAAGCCATCAAACAGCACTGGGGGAACACATTCAGTTACCTCCTCAACTAGAGCTCTGTTGTTTAATCGAGCATCTTTGAATACATGCCACAAGCTCAGCAACACCGCAGCCCTGCATGAAGTACAGAAGGCCTTCCACCAGCTCAAGAGCAGTAGGGCTGCTGGAACAGATGGCATCCATGCTGAGGCATTGAAGTTCAGAGGCAAAGAGCTCCTGCTGCAGCAACATGCCTTTATTTGCCTTGTCTGGAAGGAGGATGACAGCCCAGGAGGACTTCGAGATACCACAGTCATGAGCATTTTCAAAACTGAGAACAAGTCACACCTACAGGGGAATCTTCCTCCTGCTATTGAAAAGGTCATCACCAAGGTCGCCCTCAACCATTTCCTCCCTGTTGCGGAGAAATTCTCTTCGATTCATGTATGGTTTTTGGCCACCAAGGGACACAACGGACATGATCTTCACTGCGTCACAGAGAAATGCAGAGAAAACAATCCATATCTGTCCATAGCTGCCTTTGACACAGTCAATTGAGAAGCATTCTGGAATGTCCTTCTCTGTTTGCCACAGCCCAACGTTTGGTCTATGATGACTCAGAGGTCATGGTAATAGCAAATAGCTCCACCACTGACCCATTCCCTGTTCAGACCAGTGTCAAGCAGAACTTTGTCATCACCCCAATACTGTTCTCAATTGCCCTCACTGTGCTGCTTCACTTCGCCGCTGACAAGCTAACTTACAGTACCAGCAAGCAGTTATTCAACCTCTGCCACCTTCAAGCCAAAACCAAAATTACCCAAACCAGTGTCATCAAGCTACAGTATGCAGATGATGCTTACATGTGTGCAGTCTCAGAGAATGTACATCTGACTATTGTCAGAACCTTTGCAGAGGTGTACAAGAGCATGAGTCTCACTGTGAACATCCACAAAACAAAGATCCTCCACCAACCTGGCCTCGCATTATGGATCCAATTACCAATCATCAAGATCCACAAGGAGGCCTTAGAGAATGCTGATCACTTCCAGTACCCCAAGAATGTCCTGTCAGCCAGAACAGCTATTTATAAAAATATGCAGCAATGCCTCCAGTGTGCTAGCACAGCCTTTGGCTGCTTGAGGAAAAAAGGTGTTCAAGGGCATCAGATCTGACACCAAGATCATGGATTTACAGAGCTGTGGTGGGTCCCATCCTCTAATATGGCGCTGAGACATGGATTGTCCACAGCAGACACCTCAGGCACTGGAGCAATACCACCAACGCTGCCTACTCAAGATCCTGTGAATCTACTGGGAAGAAAGATGCATCAACACCAGCCTCCTCAACCAAACCAACATCCCCAACATCGAGGCACTTAACCACACTAGATTGGCTATGATGGCTGGTCACATCATCCACAGGACCAGCACGAGACTCCACAAACAAGTGCTCTTCTCCCAGTTTTGAAACAGCAGGCTAGCCCCAGGTGGACAAGAGAAGGTGCTTCAGTGAAACCCTCAAGGCCTCACTGGTGAAGTGTAACTTACCCACTGACGCCTGGGAATCACTGGTTCAAGATTATCCAAAGTGGAGGAGAAGCAACCGGGAAGGTATCAAACACCTCAAGACTTGCAGTTGGGAAAAAGCAGAAGCCCAGTGTACATAATGAAAGGCACGCACTTCCACACCGATGCCCTACCCACCCCTCTCTGCGATCATCTTCTGCCCCAACTGTATTAGAGCCTGCAGTAGCCACACCCGATCTGTACAGCAGCAAATGGGCTCACCTTGAGAGTGAAAGAGAGTCAGCCTTAACCTGTGAGAGACTGCCAAAAATGATGATTCTGCCAAAACTCTAATCTCATGTTCCATCCAAAACCTCTCAGTATTGTCTCAGCAACATCTATTCAATGTAATCAATCAAGATACATCTACCTAGCCTGATCGAATTTGACAGTGAATTTAGAAAGCATCCCAGCATGCCATTCAGTTGATGAATTTCCCCAGCATGCTCTTCAGTTGGTCAATGTTGCTTTTAGTGTATCAAAACAGCAGTAATTTTTTTAAGAAAGGATATTCCACTATGACAGTAACTGAAACATTGCATTCAGTTCAGGCTATATGGGTGAGCATGAAGAATATTCTTTATTTTAAAACGCAAAACCTTGTTTATAGCAAGTACTTAATAGGGACTCCACCAATCAAAGGCAGGTGCTATTATCATATGAAATAATAATATGAAAGATATTGCTTAAGGGCAGTAAAGGTAGCACACAAATTCTGTCTATGACAGCGTGGAAATTGGGTAAAAGGATAAAATCAGCTAGAGTACCTGTTCTTGGCCATTTTTCTAATAGGGTTCTCAATTTGACTGAGTTCCATTACAGCTTCACTCAAAAAATGAATATATCACCAAGCAGCTCCTTGTACTCATATTAGTTCTATTTGTACATGGCTCATGGGTTCTTACTGTTGTCTATGCATTCGTGCTGAAACTCTAGTATCATTCTCTGAGGGGTGGATCCGTGGATCAGGATATCATCTGTGACTTAGACAAGTGCTCCGACGATACTTGGCTTTGTTTTCTGGTGCTGACATGATGCCAAAACATAATCTGTTGAAGGGAAACCTCCCAAAAATGTTTGTTTATGATTGTGAGCAATTTAGACTCTGCATTGATTGTGAAAAATCACTCTTTGCATCAAGTTTTGAGAAGATTGAATTTTTTTCCAATTTTCATAGACAACTTAAAATAATGTTCAACTGCTTTGTTTAAGATCTTTGCATATTCTCATAAATCCAATGGTTTTGGATACTGGCAAGAGCCCTGAGCACCAGCTTGTTACAGGTAAAATCACCCCTTGCTTTAACATTAAGTCAATTTCCTTCTTTACCTTTGGCAAGAGTGGATGAGCTTCTATGGGTGAAAACAGATACTCGAGTATCATTTCAAGTTGTAGAAAAATGTGTCATGATGTCTCCAGCTTCTCTAGCCATATGAACAGCTGCAAAATTCAGCTTCAAAGCAGTTAGGCTGATCTCTCTGCTTTCCAGTCCCTTTATTCTGAACATCAGGTTTAAATCTACACACTTTCCTACTAACAGTGAAAGAAAACCTAGTTCAGGATCATGTATGAGTTCTCCATGGCTTTTGTCTTTCAAGTTTGAAGCATTGCATTCGGGCCTCCAATGATATTGATTTATATGACTCTGGACCCATGGACACGTGATCATTGAAGAGAGCTTTTCTCTAACTATGTTTATTTTTATTTAGTCATTGATGTGAATATCGCTGGCAGAGCCAGCATTTATTGCCCGCCTAGTTGTGAAGGAGGAGGCATTGGTAAGCTGAGTTTCAGTATCAATAAGAATGGAAACTGCTGCACCTACTTCGAACATGAAAATGTCATTCTTTTCCTCCCATTATGATATCAGTACTTCGTAAAAATGTTGGTCCCAGTTTTAGTTTGTATTTAAGCAATGTGATGAGAAGTGGATAATATTGGCTGAATTCATATCACCCATCTTTTTTTTCACACTAAAGACTGGCATCTCCATATCTTTGTTATCTTCAATTCATGGAACTTTGCTTGCTTCGTATCAACCACTCACTGTGATGCACAGCTTTAAAGTGAAACTTTATGTTGCAAAGATGACATTCAGCGCATTTGATGGAATAATCTCCACTCCTCGTTCACTTTCAACACATTCCCACAGTCTCATCACCTTCCCCTGCAATTGCAGAATGTGTAACACCTGCCTGTTTACTTTGTTCCTCCTCATGAGCCAAGGCCACAAACACACCTTCCAGGTGAAGCAATAATTTACCTGCACTTCACTCAATGTAGTCTACTGTATTCAATTCTCACAATGAGACCTCTTTTACATTGGGGAAATGAAATGTAGACTGGGTTACCGCTTTGCAGAATACCTGTGTTCTATCTGTAAAAATGAATCTGGGCCTTGTTGCCTGCCACTTCAACACACAACCATGTTGCCTGACCAAAATCTGTCTCAGGCTTGCAACAGTGCTCCCAATAAGCTCAGTGCAAGCTGGAAGAACACAGTACTTCACTTTCTGCTTAGGATCTCTGTCGCCTTCTGGACTCATTCAGTGCAACAGTTTTAGGGCTTTAGCACTCCAGACCTTGTTGTGGTTGGTAGGCTCGCCATGCTGGTTCACTGTTCCGCAGATGTTTCATTAGCCTGCTGAGCAACATCATCAGTGCAGCCTCTGATGTAGCACTGTTGTGTTTTACCGCCTGGTTTTTAAACTCTGGAGTCCGTTGAGCTGGATTACCTTACTTCCGGTTTTCTTTCGTAGTGAAGTGCATACGGGGGTTGAGTTCGATGTGTTTGTTGATGGCTTTCTTCGTGGAGTACCAGGCTCTTGGGAATTCCTGTGCCTGTCTCTGCTTGGCTTGTCCTAGGATTTTGGTGTTGTCCCAGTTGAATTGGTGGTTCTCCTTATCCATGTGGATAGAGATCAGTGAGTATATTGGTTGTGTCTTTTTGTAGCCAATTAGTGTTCGTGCATCTACATCGGACAAACAGGAAGGATATTAACAACAAGGGAATACTACATCAATTGGCTATAAAAAGACACAACCAATATTCACTTCTCCTTATCCATTTCGACAGAGATAACCACCAATTCGTCTGGGACAACACCAAGATCCTAGGTAACAAGGTGTAAACTGGATGAACGCAGCAAGCAAAGCTGCATCAGAGGAGCAGGAAGGCTGACTTTTCGGGCCTAGACTGTTTTTCAGAAATGGGGGAGGGGAAGGTGATTCTAAAGGGCAGAGGGCGACGTGGAGAGAAGATGGATAAAGGAGAATATATGTGGAGAGGAGATGGACGGGTCAAACAGGCTGGGATGGAGCCAGTAAAGGTGAGTGTAGGTGGGGAGGTAGGGAGGAGATAAGTCAGCCCAGGGAGGTCGGACAGGTCAAGGGCATGGGATGAGGTTAGTAGGTAGGAGATGGGGGTGGGGCTTGAGGTGGGAGGAGAGAATAGTTGGGGAAAGGACAGGTTAGAGAGGCGGGGACAATCTGGGCTGGCTTTGGGAGACAGTAGGGGGAGGGGAGATTTTGAAGCTTGTGAAGCCCACATTGATACCATTGGGTCCTCAATGTAACGGAGGAAGAGGTGGGGTTTAGGGCCACTGTAGCTACGGAAGAGGGATTGTTCCATGTAACCTACAAAGAGGCAAGCATAGCTTAAACACATGCAGGTACCCATGGCCACCCCCTTTGTCTGTAGGAAGTGGGAGCATTTGAAAGAGAATTTGTTGAGGGTGAGGAAGGGTTCGGCTAAGTGGATGAGAGTGTCAGTGGAGGAGGAATGGTTGGGCCTGCAGGACAGGAAGAAGTGGAGGGCCTTTAGGCCATCTAAATGAGGAATGCAGGTGCATAGGGACTGGACGTCCATGGTAAAGATGAGGTGTTGGGGACCGGGGAATTGGAAGTTTTGGAGGAGGTGAAGAACGTGGATGGTGTCACAGACGTAGGTAGGGAGTTCCTGGACCAAGGGGAGAAAATGGAGTTGAAATAGGTGGAGATAAGTTTGGTGGAGCAGGAATAGCGGAGACAATGTGTCTACCAGGGCAGTCAGGTTTGTGGAACTACACCTTGTCATCTCAGATTCTGCAGCATCTGCAGTTCCTACTAACTCTGAACCAAGATCCTAGGACAAGCCAAGCAGAGACAGGCACAGGATTTCCTAGAAACCTGGTACTTGACAAAGAAAACCATCAACAAACACATAGAACTCAACCCCAAATACACTCCTCTATGAAGGAAAACTGGAAGTGAGGTAATTCAGCTCAACGGATTCCAGTGTCTAAAAACCAGGTGGCAAATCAATGGCACTTCATCGGAGGCTGCACTGATGATGTTACCCAGCAGGGTAGTGGAACGTTTGTGGAACAACGAATGAGCTTGGCAAGCCAACTAACCACAACACCTACAATCCGAGCAACAAATCTACTCCAAAACCTTAGAGACTCCAGACCTTGTCATCAAATGGGCTGCTACCACACACAAAACATTTTCTGCCATTAACAGTCCCTATTAGCAGCTATTCATTCTCCCAATCTGATGTTTTCCCATTCCTTCATCTGTCCAACTGTTTTTCTCCTTCTTTGACTTCTAAATCCACCTATGATTTACTCCTCTCCTTCAACCCACCCCACCTTCTGTATAAATTCCAACCTATCTTCCATCAATTCTGAAGA